>NW_013667723.1:44660-87298 GCF_000517525.1 Limulus polyphemus
CAGTCTATTTCTAATTGTTCACACACCTCCAATAACTCGATCTTTTTTCTATAGACTCAATAACTTCTCTTGGAGGTTTTTCTGATTTGAACCATTCACTCACTCCTCCAATTTGTTTTATGCGTAGAATTCGCCGACGTTCGTAATGATACTCACATGTTAATAACACAGGCATCGGGTGACTTTTATTAAAATTTTGCCTCCCAGTGGCACAGCGGTATGTCTGCGGACTTATACCGCTAGAAACCGGGTTTCGATACCCGTGGTGGGCAGAGCACAGATAGCCCTTTGTGTAGCTTTGTGCTTAATAATAAACAACAACAACAAATATTAAAGTTTAATTATCAAAATTTTCACATAAAACAAATACCGAAACAACATCTTACCACAACCAACACACTGAATTTCCATCCCATATTAAAAAAAAAAAAAGCTTTCGCACTTTCCGGTCGTTATTCAAAACTCATAACGGAGATTGCCTGTGGTAATAGCAACCCAAAAGCGTTGGAGATATCCCATCTATCAGACAAAATCCAAAAAGCAGACGAGAAACCAGTCGGCAGTCGTGGAAAATTCATAAGGTTACAGAGTTGAGTGTTTACACCCACAACGTCTCAGCTCTTACTGCCTTTCACTGTCTGCAGTCAGTTGGTTAAAAATTGCCTTCCCTTAAAAAGATATATACACAAATAGGATATACATGTAACATTACTATATTAGAAGTGGGTAAAGGAGCCAAAAACACATAACACCCCGTTTTTCCTTTATTCGTATAATATATTTTTAATGTTAAAAGCTTGCAGACAATGATGACTTGTTAGATTTTTATATACTATATGTGTGAGATATAAAATTTCCTTTAATCCAAAAATGAATACATATATTGACTAGCTCCTTTACTTTATTGTGAACTGTTTTTATTTTCTCCTAACATTACTGGAATCTAAAATTTAACTTACATGATTCTATTTCTTAATTTAGATTTTAATTTTATAGTACAATCTTTACCCCACACCCCTTTAAAAAGTTTATATTGGAAAAAAGTACAGAAGATTATAGGTATGAAATACTGATAGTATTATTGTAACTTTCTCAGTTGCATTATCTCTTGTGACGAACTGTCGCAAAATAAGTTTGATGCTCTGCTCTTTAACCATTATTTTAACATAAAGATGTGCGCCCGTTATTCCTAGGCATATCTATGATATAAGAGATGGAAGATATAAAAGACTGTTTAGTGTAGGTTGCATTAATCTTAATATAATTTGTGTCTGTAATTCATTGATGTCGAGGCTATCGAACATTGTGTTTGCATTCTATTGATGTCGAGGCTATGGATATTTCTAGGAGGCCTAAGTGATGGAGGTATAAATAGCTGCGACTAGACGAGCGGAAACAGAGTAAAAGTAAAGTCACGTGAAAGAGAAGTTTGGTCAGAGAAAAATTGGAAAACGTAAATTTAACAAAGCTGGGAGTGAATGGCCTAATGGTTGATATGTTAGAGTGAGATTAACAGTTTGAAAGAGATAAAGGTGTTCTAAACTAATTGAACCCATTTGTGTGAACTTTGAAAAAAGGCAGACGATTATTGGAAGTTCAGGATACAAATGCAGTAACTCACGCGACAGCGTGAGTGAATTATACACGGATACAATTGCGTTAAAAATATAAAAAAACAGTTCGGCTTGCCAACTGAATTCTAAAGCAATTGAATTAGCCTAAGTGAACCTTTGACAAGAAGAAGAAAACTGTAAAGTGTAAAGAATTTTTGTTTATTGTATGTAGATTTAACTTGTTTCGAATATATTGCCAGCAAGTCACAGACACCTACTGTAGAAGAATCTTTAGCCCAACACATCCATATATTTACATTACCATATATGATATAATATTACTAAAAAAAGTAGTTCCCGACAGGAGGCAAAACCTATTTAACCCCACCCATAAATTTCGATAGGTTTATGGTTTACCCTACTTGAATGGAGCTATTGGTCAAGAATAACTACTTACTATAAAAATAATAATAATAGTAATAATAATCCTAAAATGAAATTAGTAGCTGGAGACATCGAAGAGGTAAAACAGATTGAGATAAGACATGTTTGTGTGTGTAGTGGGGCTAAAATGAAAGTAAAGCAAGCTTGTCAGAAGAGTAACTGCCCAAGGCAGGCAGAAAATGGGAATTTATACCATTACTACAGTGGAAGCATCGTATAATGGGACATCTGTGGACAAAGCCATTTCCCACAAGCGAAATTAGAGGGAAACATATCATTTATATTCACAAACTTTGTAAAAGTGGCTACTGTTTATAAATTGAGATCTTAGCTAAGAAGTTGTTTATTAAATGTACTTATTAATTTATATATTCTTTGCATTAATAAATCGCCATGTATATTTATAAATTGTCATGTAGATATGCAAGTCGACACGTACGTGTAGGATATAAATATGTCGTTTAATAAGACAAAGTGTACATTTGTAACAAAATGAATGCGAAATTGTAAATTGTTGTGTGTATTTAATGAAGAAATATATATGTTTTCCAGTCATCTTGTCAATTTAAAAATAGTAGTGGCGTTTATAAACAGACTAGGCAATTCGTGATTTTCCTGAGGAACAGAAATAAAAGGACCATGACGTATGCAATATGTAAATTGCACATACAATTCCACTTAAATTGCAAGGTTACAATTGGCGCCCATACTGTTAAAAGTAATTTCAACTGTTCAATTTCAGCTCTAGTTGATTGATATTATAAGCATGCTTATTACGTTTCTGAGGAAGAAAAGGTAGATGCTTGCAGGGGTCACAAGAATATTGGTACTTGGAACAAAATAAATGATTTCAGAGTGATTTTTAGAAGCACACGATTATCTTTCTTTGTTATATACTACGCTATATACATAAAATGATCATTTGTCCAATCGCCTAACTAGGTTTCTAGGTTTAGAGCCACAAAACATCGTAACATAGGTTATGTAAATTCATATGTCCCAAAAAGGAAAAATCTTGACTTTTGGAAAATATAAATCCTTAACCCCCCCCCCTTCTTTTCATTTGAAGAAGCTGAGACAAAATAAGATTTTGATAAATTGAACTATTTAAAAGGGAATGCAGCTGCTATGATTTCAAAGAAATTTCTTGCCTAGTCCATTCGGTACTAATCTGTTGTCAAGTCAATCTAGGTGCGTTGGAAGCTAGACGTTAAAACATATATTATTTTTTAGGTCTGTGTGTTTAACACTATCAGAACCTGAACTTCTTAGTTCACTTATAAGTAAATGTATGTATGAGCACACGTATGTGTTGAATAACATATAATAACTATACAGTGAAAATGTTTAGAAATCTAGAAGCACAGTGAAAGCACAGATAGAGTTGATATGTAAGAAAAGGCGGCTTATTAGGCTTAGTGTATACGTATTTTTAGTCCCAGTGTTTGGTTCTGTATGTCAATTTGTACAAATGAAAAGAGCGATTATTAATGACAGAGAAACGACCCCTTGATGTGCCATTCCCTACACTTGTTTCCGCCAAACTGCTCTTTCTTTTGTGTGATATTGTATTAAAACGTGTGTGTAACCTAAACTTGTAACCAGAGATTCTCTGGTACTTTTCTAGATTGTCTAACAAGTTGATGGAAACTTCGAAATTCAACCAATCCACTTTTTTCTGGTTCCCTTTACCCGCCTACGCATTTCACGTGATAATATGATGCACCTCAGTGTTTGTTCACTCTATTATACGTGCAACATAATAGAATATAATGTGACGTATGTGCAAAAATGTAATATACTTCGTTATTTCGTACTGTAAAACTACGTTCAAAATATGGTTTTAAAATTATTTATCGTGTGTTGCTTTTAAGGAATTAAATGTTTTCTACTGATTACGATTAACTTTACAATACTTGTTTACCTTGGTAAACTATTGTTCAATTTAGTGTCATCATATTTTGTGGCTAATATATTTTTTTAAAGTGTAGAATAGTGCGTAACCTAGAGGTAACATGGAATTTACATCCGAGGGTCCTTGTCTCGCTTCCTGTTACCGCAAAAAATAAATCATAAAAATTTGCAGGTTGTAAATCAAGAATGTAGTATACAGTTTGACATGCTAACTTTATGATCCTGTCCATCGGTGAAAAAGGCAGTACTATTAAGCATACAATTAACGAACGCCTTCTGGCACTAATACATTAAATAGTACAGCCAGTGCTGTGGCTGAACATTTTGTTGATAAACACGATATAACTGATTGTCCCATAACAACAAGCATTCCTACTCATTACCATAGTTTTTTTTTTTTTAGATAGAAAATACAAAAAAGCCCTATTAATGTCAGAGAATTAGCGACAGTTAAACAAACAATCACCCTGGATTTTTTAATTTTACTGTTTGTATTTAATTAGTGTAATAATATTCGTGTGCTCTAAATAGTATAATATCGTCCGCTTGCAAGTACTTTCAGTTAGTTTATATATTCTCTGGCGAAGTCTTGTTTGACTCTGTAAAGCCGTAATGGCGAAATATTGGCTTAATTAAGTAAAACCAGTCATATTTCTTGTAGTAATAGGCCGTGTTTTATTTCTCCTTTTAACAAATGAATAGAACTCTTCAGTTTGCACTATATACTTTAAACTCGCATTCTAAAAAAAAATAGTGATTTATATTTTGGAGTCGTGGGTGCGTTATTCGAATAGAATAGCCAGAGAATTTGGGTTGGATGCTGTTATCTAGCTGTCTTCCTCCTTGTGAACTTTGCGTAAGTATCGGAAACAACAAATATGTGTAAGTACTTGAATTGTAACAAATCCCATGTTAATAGACAAAATGCGGCCACGTTCTGGGACCTGTAGTCACGTGACATGACCAGTTATGACTGTGCACCAGTAATGCTCAACTTCATATGTTAACGCTACTTTTCTAGAGCAACTGGATTAGCATGCAAACGTTACACACGCACAGAATCAAAGAATTAGAATCGTATTTTCAATTTGAAAATCATGTTAAATTCACTAATAATTTCATCGTTGGTTTCGGTAAAACGATATAAATTCACGTGAATTCCAGGTTTGTCGATATTATACACACACACACACACACACTCTCTCTCTTTCTCTTTTGGTACATTAAAGAAATACTAAGTTTTATGTTAGTTAATAATATGAAGATAGATACATATTCATTATAAAGAAATAAATTTGGATGTTTTGATATTCGTATTTAATATCAGTAGGTTATGCAGTCTATAGTTCCAATGTGTGTAATGATCGTTTTCTGACGTGACTATTCTTGACAATGACGAATTAGTATAGTGACGTCACCTTTGGTAACATGTTAAGGCTGAAACTAACAGTCGAGAAATTTGTTATTTGCCAACTCATTTGCAGTGATGAGATTTCTCTGAGCTAAGAAGCTGCTGCAAAACGCTTTCCTGTATTGTTTTAATAAATTAAAGAAGCATTCATATGTAGTTACCTAATTTTATTTGCTTTGTTGCATATTCTTACACTTTCATATTTGTCTTTTAGAACTGTATTCATTCAGTGACATGTCTTTTGATTATAATGAAAAAAATATGTACCGGTTTGTGGATGTGAAGTTCTAAGGTTAAAGCCCGAAATATGCTGTTGAGTGCGCTATGCTGTGGGCGTGTTATAAAGGTGGGCATTATGACCTGGCCGTTTAGTCCATGCATCACACTTATACAGTCCACCGTGGCACAGTGGTAAATCTACGGATTTACAACGCTAGAAATCAGAGGTTCGATTCCCCTCGGTGGATACAGCAGATAGCCCGATTTGTGCTTTGTTCTACAAAAGCACACACACACACTTATACAAGGTGCCGTTCAGGTTGAGACAAAAACAAACAAACAAACATATACATGTTTCTGAGGGTATAAGAACAAATACATTTTGATTACATTAAAAACTTAAATAGCTCTTAAAAGCAACGACAAAAAAATGCATTTAAATTCACAGGCAATATTAAACTTGTTCTTGGATTGTAGAATAAGTAAAAACTGGGATTCCTATAACTAACTAAATCTTACCTTTGTGCTAAGTTCATTGAAACGTCTATTTAGAAAACTTTTTCACATTAAACTTGTTTCTTTTAAGCACAAGAAACTGTCTTTGTTATCTTTAACCTTCTGAAATAGAACTCTCCAGTTACAAAGGTGCTTAAAAATATTCAAAATAAATATATTTTAATATTCATGTGCTTGGTGTGTCTCGGCACTTGTACATACTCAATATCCGATTTTGTTATGATTTTGAAAAACGCGAATTTATTTGATTTATGATCTATCTTGCAAAAAAACACAGCGTATGTTTCATAATCATTAGTAGCACGAATTTTGATGTTCAAAGAAAACATGGGCAACAGTTTAAGAAGGTAAAAGACGCATCTCTCTGAGGAAAATTGATTGTTTATGTCAGAAACAAGTGTTAATTTTTGTTTACATATTTTCTTGCTAAATCATTCACAAATGGCGTTGTTTTAATAAAGCTCTAACAAAATAAAAATAAAAATTGTTTTCCTATAAATCTAATGAAAGTAATATATAGCAACTAGATTTTCTGTGTTCAATACTTTTAATATTAAATTACACAGCAATACAAGAATATTATAGTATAAAAGTACAAGTGTTGGTGATACGATAATTTAAAATAAGATATTCTACCCTTCATCTCGTTTACTGCTTGCAGAGTGTGGCCAATATTAAAACTTTGATTTTTAGTTATTACTAACTTAATGGGTGTACTTACACATAAAGTAACAAAAATGTATGTCCGGTTGCTCACGATTGATTTTTTAGTCATTCAGTGATAACTTAATATTTGTTTCGTGGTTCCTTATACATAAGAAAATGTTGTAAATACATAAATCGTGAATTAAGTTACATTTTAATTTACGTTTACTATTTATATATGTGTATCTTTACGTTAATTTTATTTATAAATATTTAGCCACGTGTGTTATGCGTTAATCGATCATTTAGCAACCTAATTCTGGCCTTTTATTATTATTTAGTTAGTTTTGTTATGTAGTTTTTCGTTTGTTTCCATGGAACCACGTTTAGGTAGTTCTTATAAAAAATGAAATTCAAACCTATCTTTTCTTTTCAATGACCGTACTGCTAAATAATAATGTACACACTAATTTAGCAAATGATGTTGTATGAAGAAGTATGTTAATACGATGATAATGAAGTTACTCAAGAAACTGACTTCCCTTCCGATTATTTAAAATAAATAAAACAACGAAATTCAATAATGTTGTTTTTTTGGTTTTTCAACAGCAATAGACAACTCTGTTAACATAAACTGCATCAGGTATTCTACTTGTTTCATTGTAGTATCTGAAAACAAAACAATATTTCTTCCAAACGTTCCTGCCGAATAAAAATGTCGACTATATATAATGTTACTATTGACGCACAAAAATTGTTCTTGAAATGTTTCCTGAAAGTACATTATTCATTGATAATTACTATGGTGATGGATAATGTGGTACTTGAAATGCCTCCTGAAATAACATTATTCACTGATAATTACTATGGTGATGGATAATGTGTTACTTGAAATACCTTCTGAAACAACATTATTTACTGATACGTAGTCTGCTGGAGTTTTGGAACGCTCTATTAGTATATAGTTTGTTTTTGGTTTAAAATGTAATTACAAGAGTATTGTTTTTATGTAAGTATGAGAAAAGGACATCAAAATGCGTTTTGCGACTTAATGGCAAATATTTTGATAAGCCACTTCATTTGATAGCCCTCTATTACTATTGCTAAACTTTGGGTAAAATATGGGGAAGAGAAAAATCCTTGTGATAAAGCGTTGTATGCCATCAACTAAAACCTAAGAACAGTTTTTCATTAAGTCACATTAGGCCACATAAAATTTTAATTGGCGATTAAAGTTAAGTAAAACAGGCTTAAGTTAAAAAGCGGAGAGAATTGTTATGTATTTCTACCATAGTCTAAATACTTTTATAGCGTTGATTTAAACATAAATTTGTTTTTCAAATTTCAGGATAAGTAGCTTTAATTATCCTCAAGGTTATAGTTAAAACTGTCTACCAGGCCCTGAACTATCATTAGGCACGACACAAGGGGCTCAAGTGTCTACCCAGCCTTGAACTTTCATTGGGCATGAGTCTAGGGGTTCAAACTGTCTACTCAGCCTTAAACTCTCATTGGGTATGACCCTAGGGGTTATCACTTTCGTTTTAGAGCATTAGTTTTAACTTCATTCGTGGTTATTCAATTTGATAAACTTATAGACTAGCTTTAGTAGATTACTGGATTGACAGTCAGGTGGGATTAAGATCATGTTAGAAAATATGCCTATTTCTGTTTGGTTATAATGCAGAATTTATAGTGTGTTTGGTCAAGTTAGCAGAATATACAGTTTTGCTTGAGCTCTAGATGAAGTAATCTGAGAAAAATCTATCGTGTAGTTTTTTAGTCTGTCTTCACACACAGCACCTAACCCCCCTCCGTTACTTCCCCAGAATCACTGACCTCTTAGAGAAGAGAATTGTACATTGTTTTTATCAGTGTCTCGTCCCAGCTTTTACTATATATTAAAGTATTTTTTCTTTGTGAAAAACCTTATGGCTGACTTTTCGATTCTGAGTCGAGTTATTATGTTAAAATTCTCATAGCTGTGTTCTCTACAACCACCTGTTCGTTCCGAAAGTCTTACTTGTATGCTTATATTGTAATTCCGAATATCAGAATGCCCCTAGTATTAAAACCACAAGTGTAATCCACTTTCTTTTAAGATTTAAAATTTAATATTGCAGCACTCGTACAGAATACCCATTTGGAAATGTTGGCTTTTAATGATTAATTAATGAGAAAGTTTTGAATCTATATGTATTGCAAATGAACATTGTTTCTGTGTTTAGAATTTGTAATTTTAGCACCGAAATATTGCGTTAAGTTAAAAATTTATCTTGAAACTCATGTAATGAAACCTATGTTTGCGCCACCTGAAAGATCGTTTTTTTTTATTCGTGTTGTAATAGGCTTTTCAAGGATGAACTGAAAACAGCAAACTTAATTTCGATTTCAAGCTCGTTTATTGCATTAAAGAAAGAGTTGGTGGAAACAATAAATGAAAATTACTTCTCTAGTTAAAAATATACACAGTGATTAATTACTTAGTTGTTGTTGTTGTTTTGTCATTTCCTTTCAATTATAAATGTTTCCCTTTCACTAAACATCTCATTCCTGTAACATTTATAGCAGTGTGTGCATCTGCCTTTATAAAACGTGACCTTCTTTTTTCTGCCCACTGAAAAGCCCAGAATAACCTTTCTCATCCAAACAAATGTACAAAAATAACTTGTTTTTCCCTTGGATGCATGGAAATTGCTCGGAATACCATGTAGACTAATGTAAATAGTGCAAGTTTTGCTGTATAAACTCAAGAGAATTTTATAAGAAAAGACTGTTTATAAAACATTTTCACCCCTCCCTCTCCCCCCCAAAAAAGCGCGATTCAATCGCATGAAATGGCCACAAAATTTTACATTCCTCAACGTATATTCCTAGATTCGTATAATTCATGCAATATGATTCTCCAAACATATTTGCTCCAATTTTTTGTACTTCAGTAGCTTGAACATGTTGGGATTTGATAAACTGGTCTTAAATTACGAGCTCCATTGAAGAGAAAATACGTGATTCACTTCCATAACAGGTAATGGCAACTAAAGTTATTTAATATTATGTTTGGAATGATTGCGAAAACCTAACTGCTGAGTGTTAACTTGGAGAAATATAAGTAAATGAAATACAAGAAGAAAGTTATGTCCATTAAGTTAATTTAAATTAGAACTTCACTTCTCACCATCTCCAACCCTTAGTTTGATGCGATGCTGGTGGTTTAGTGGTTATTTTCTAAACCTAATTTGGTTTTTACCAGTTTTTGAGTTTTCTTCCGTATAATATTTGAATCTTTATTGCATTCCATGGTAATACATTTTTAACCATTGTTATAGTTAGTGTTTTATTCTTACCTAAGTTTGTTTGTTTGAGATCAAAGCCATATTGGGCTACCTGTTGTGTCCACCGCGGGGAATCGAACCCCGGATTTTAGCGATGTAAGTCCGTGAGCTTACTGCTGTCCTACTGGGGGATTATTATGTAAATCTCAACTACTACATTGATAATGCAATTCTTATAGCACTTAAAACTGAAAAAAAAGTATATGAATGATTTATTATTAATTCTTTTTAAATATTGCTTTGTGTAGTTTATTAGTATTTCTTGGGTTTCCATTTCTAGAAACTCAAAACTGAATACTACTTATCTAACAATTAGTATCTAGCTAGGTACTTTGACACAGTTGCTATTCCAAAAAATAACGCATATTGTTGAGTTTATGGCTGACATTCTGATTCAGATTTTTAGTGTTTTTAAGTCGTTTTAGAATTTATGACGTTCTGATATATGATTTTTCAGAAACGTGTTTTCAAAAGGTGTATCGCGAATTATCTATTCTTTACATGCATTTCTTGTGCTACAGGAGTTTGACAAGAAACAAAAACACCCAGAGGAAGCTGCGTAATAACTTGTGGGTCTACCTTTGGCTGTTTAGTTATTTATAGTAAGTCATCTGCAAGTGTCTGAAGGGTATACTAAAGAATTAGATCACATTACTTCAGGAAAGTGTGACGCAATGCACGGCGTTGATCTTCCAACTACTGTTACATTTACGTGATGAGACTTAAAGGATAATCGCTATGCTCTAATAACCTTTGCTAACGTTCCTGTTGCAAAACCAATAAGTGGTGAAATTTTAGTTACTAAAGCATCTATTAACTGGGCTCTTACGTTTTGTCATTTTTGAAATGAATTAAGTCACACTGCTTTCCCATGTTGCTTAACAACTAAATAATCATTCAATTAAAATTACGCAATTCCATCATCTAGTCACGCTGCTGTGCCAATGCATAAACACATATATGATGGGTTTAATTTTAAGATTAGTTTAAGTGAAAACATAAAAAAATCTTCAGAACCTTTTTGAAGCACTAATTTGTGTGATCATGAAACATATATTATTGTAAAGAGGTAAAAATATATTTAAATAATTTGGAGGAAAAAAATGCATGGTTTCATTTACATCCACACCGATTGTAATTAATTGAAGATTGAGTCTGTTATTTTTCTTACTTTTCATTACATCTAGTTAGTCAGAAGTAATGACTAGGATAGTAACCCCTAATGAAAACTCGAAGTTTTTATAACTATCATTAATTGGAGTCAGAGTTAATGACAATATTTACTTTTGTTTTGTTAAATTTGTCAGAAAACAAGATCTTCCGAATGTGGTTATATAATAATTGAGCTGCTGTGTAGCAATGTGATGAAACGGAGCCTGTTTTCACTGTTATTAGGCTTAGCAGAGCCTAATAGTGGTTAGTGTATCTGGCTGTGTATCGAAGGGTCCAGGGTTATAGACGTGATGTCGCTGAACACCTTTTGCACTTTCAGCTATGGACGCATTTTGAAAACAACCATTCACGTGACTCGGTTCAATGAGCAGCACAAACTTCTTGTGGCGGCGGATGATGGTGGCTGGCTATTTTCCCTCCGGGCAATAGCTCAAAATTTGTGACGGCTATACCTATACCCTAGAGGTTTCTGACCTGACCATATAGCACACTTGCGCATAGTATTATTAATCGATCAACTTGTAGTTCAAGTGAGGGCTAATGAGAAGGTATTTTTGCGGTTTCCCTTCTGAAATGTAAGATCTATAGTATTCAAATTTAGAAGGTATCACCTTAAGTTCCAAGTGAAAACATTACATCTTTCTTGTGTTGAATTAAGAACTAGGTGACAACTACAAGGATTATGCCGATCCTTTGCAGAGGTTAGCTGCTTCACAGGAGGTAGAAAGCGGTTTCTTTACTGATGTAACTGTTGACTCCTCAATCTTTTTCTGGCTACACCATATAATACCTTGTTCTGTAGAAGTCTCGTGCATTTAAATTTCGATGAAGACCTTTCACGGTTGCCGTTTTCGTCTTACAAGATAAGAAGAGGTCGATATCCGTTGAGAGAAGTTGGGCAGCATTTGTCATAGGGACTAGCTGTTCTTGCTTTCTGCCATCCGTTTGGGACAGGAATCATCTTGAATTTTACGTTCTACCACCTACGAGTCAGTAGCAAATATTTTAGACCTCGATAAATGCGTTATTCTAAAATTAAGGTTTTGATTCACTTGCTTAAGTTGACCAAGTGATGGCAATGCATAAAAAAAGTTGTATAATAACAATAATAATAGTAAGCACAGACATGGAGTAGGTTTGTTTGAAGGATGCTATTTAACCAAACAGGTTCTTTTAAATAACAGTCTTCAACAAATTAATCTGTAACAATGGCTATAATATTTATTGAATCTCGATGAAAAAATGGGACTTCTTATCTTTACAGAGAAAATATTTTCCATCTTATTGTATTTGTTCTTTCTTTTCCAGTTTATAACGGTGCCAAACAAAAGAAATTGACGAATTTAATTTGGAAGAAGTATAAGAAAAACAAATTGAATTTCTCAAACACCCACCAAACAATTACAAAACAACAGCGAAATAATCATAATCACATAAATAAAAAGTAACAGAATAAATTAATTTAAGAGAAGGATTATTATTTAATAATTAGTTTTTGCAGAAAAACAAAAATGTAGTATTTTTTTTTTCTGAAATGAGAGTGGAAATATTGTCACACCACAAAAATATTTCACGTTGTCCAAGACCGTATAAGTTAATTAACATAAACGTGTGTTAGTTCATTGTCTCAATATAAGTTGCGTTTTTAAATATTTTATAATTGTGTCAGATGTCGCTGTAAGTACCATATCTAGCTTTCGGTAGTGAAACAAATCGTACTATATCATTTGCGTGTTCTTCATGAAATTTAGTTTGGTAACGAGACAACATGAAAGTAAACTGGATTGTTTACTGCATTTAAGTTAGGATGAAAGAGATTTCGTGACAGAGGAACAGTCCCGCATATAACTGCTGTCCTAGACATCTAGGGACAGAACCAGCAGCTTCTTATTATCTCAACAGCGTTTTATGCTCACTATTTTACAAACAACTTCCGATTAAGGAAACATCGCGTTTGGTTCCACACCACGCAAAAAGAGGTCAGAAATTACAAACGCAGTTAGGATATATCTTTCATATTTTACATTATTTATAATGTAGAAACGTTTTCATTATTTTTCTATTCAAGCTTATCTCTGTAGTGAGATTGTAATTGTCACCACCTGCCGAAGCCCATTGTACAATAAATCGTGATCTTATTCTTGCACTAAAACCTGTTCAACCAGCCATACGGATAAAGCTATTTTTGAAGAGTGACAATATGTTGGGGGGGGTTATTTCTAATGGCCCAGGGGCACAAAAATAATTACAGAGCTACTGTAATTAATTTCTGGCACCTTCTAATTTTGGGGGGACACTTCACAGACTGTGTTGGTAGAATTTATGAACAGAAGCATCTTCCTAAGCCCAACAGGTGTAAGAATGGATAATTATAAGAATTTATGAGTTAAAGTATAGAAGAATGTATAACAATATGTCAAACACACTATATCTGTTATATCCATCGCCGACAAGGCCTTTCATAGCTGGGCTTATTAGACCGACTGGGATACGACAGACACAACGTGAACAACTGTAGTGGTGTAATAACAACTAACTGTAGAAATTAGAATTAGGCAATAGAAATAATTTCTGAAATGTAAAATATGTAAGTACAGTATTAAGCCTTAAAGTAAAGCATCACGTGTAAAAGTAAAGGGGGAAAAATTAAAAAAACGAGGGTGTCTTAATTCCTGCGATAAAAAAAGTACACTTTATACGCAGTCTATTTTAAAAGGCCGTTAGACCATCGATGCTTGCATTAAATTTTTGTTCAGAAGAAAAAGATAAGACTTGTTCAGTGTAACAACAATGACTCTTTGTCATGCCGAAGAACTATTATATTCGTAACTATTTCCATTAACTACATCGTGAAGTTTGGGTCACTAAATTATCTATTAAATGGGCTCCTACATTTTGTCCTCCTAGAAATTCAGCTAAGTCACACTGGTTTCCCATATTGCTTGACAAATAATCTGAAATAGAACTTGTATATGGTTAAATAAAACAGTTCACCTGAGAAGTCGTTAAAAAATAAATTAAGCAATCACCTGAGTATCTAGACCTTTTAACATCTGGAGGAGGATAGGTATATCTTTAGGTGGGTATTTATATTATTTATTTTATACAACTATTGGAAATACTTGCTTAACTATAACCTTTTAAAACTACGTTTAGTAAATCATGAGTACTGTTTATTTTTAATAAGCACACTATAGTCGATTACATTTGATACAATCCATTTTCCCAGTTAATAGTTTCAGCTTGCTTTGGAGTGAAAGTATAATAATTTTCTTGTTCATGGGTGTCATGAAAGTGTGGTATGACCAAAATGCGTAAAAGTAAAGATAGCCAAAGCTTTGTTCTAAAACCTAAAAAAGTAACAAATTCTTACTTTTGAGATGTTTTATTCCTTTTTAACTCTCGTATAATAAACTGGGTGTTTATATGGAACTTGTATTTAAAAGTAGGTGTTTGTGTGTGTAATAGAACAACAAAAACTGAATAAAGCGCTAAAATGAAGCTATACACACACACATCTTGTCGATGTGTCATGTAGAGTTAACGAAAACAGAGTTAATTCTAGATTAATTTTTTGTTGTTGTTGTTCTGTAGTTATGTCTAAAAAATAGTGTTTTTGTATTGTTTCTTTTTCTTTCTTCTTCCAAACACTTTTCAATCGACTGCCATTCCTTCATTTCTTAGCGGATTGACTTTAAACTTGGTAGGGTTATACTTTGGTCCAGTACGCCCAAACACTTTTTTCATTTTTTCTGATTTATGCCTTTTTAAGGATTGTATGGGGACAAAGGTAAAACAACTCCAAATTAATATTTTGGACTCCTGTGCGGTTTTACTTACAACAATCAAATGTTGGCCTCCAATTATATTTTATTCTTGTCGATTCCAGAATGCTGTTTTCTTTATGTCATAACTTAGATTATTTCAACTAAAGATGAAACGCTGACTAATTTAAACTTTTTCTGGAGTCCCATTTATAGCAGTTTATACAGTTTTTTTTTTATATTTGACTGTGTTTATGATAATGAAGTATGCGCATGAAATAGCATCCGGCTTTTACTTGATGAGCTGAAAATCATGCAATCTATAATACACACTTGAAAGTATGAGTAGTTTCAACTCTTTCGAATACAAGTTGTAAGCCATATAAGAGGCTATAAACATGTTCGTCAAAATATAGTACAAATGATCTTTAGAGAAAAATATTTAATATTTTAAACTGTATTTTGAAACAACGTAACTTGTTCGGCGCTTAATTAGAAAAGGCTCATCAATAAACCCCAAAATGTACCGCTTAAGTTGGCTCCATAGTTGATAAAATTTAAATGTTTCGCAGGGAATTAAGTAGAGAGTGGTAAGGATAAGCTCGTATTTAGATGTTGCAGTACCGATCTCCCAGAAGTTTTGTAAAACAACTTAAGTTAAAGAGACAAACAATGCCCATGTATTGAAGTATAACTCGTTTGCTCAAACTCCCCTGAAAACTCAGTGGATTCGGCCACTTAGCTGCGTCTTTCCATTCAGCAGCCACAAGACGCGCTCATGTCAGATGCTACAGAAAGCAAGTAGGGTAAACAAGAGTTGTGTAGCGGAAGCAGTGGGGGTCATGGTTGTCTTACAGCGAGCTGCATCCTTTTACTAACCTTGAGCAAGTTGTGGTGTAATCTTTGTTCACCAACACGACCTGGTCATCAGTGTAAGTGTTCTGTGACTATTATTGTTCAATCAAGAGCGTTTTTTGTTTCCACTGATTTAAAACAACCTGTTTAAGCTTATTGGATAACAAGTTTATATTAACAATTATAATGCTACCACTTGACTAGTATTAACTACTAGTAGAACTTTGCAGTTTTGATTGTCATTCTTAGGCTCAACTGCTCTAGTTTGTCCTTCATGCTTTACACGTTTTTGTTTTCAAGACGCTTACATTAAGCTAGCAGCTGTAACATGTGGCCACGTTGTAACATTTGTTTTAACGTTTTATCCACGTGCGCCTTTTGCCGCCAAATCCTCAGTTGCAGGCTCGCAAGAAAAGTCGTTTTCCTGCGGTATATTACCTCAAGTCTTTTTTTTTCCATTTTCTATACTTACAGACATGCAAGTGAAAAAGGCACGAGCACTAGAAATAGCATGTGATGCTAGAAAAACTTAAATAAGGAACCGTAAGTTGCATATCCCATATAAAATGTGACTATAAATAATCGCTGAATTAATGTATTTAAAGACCGTATTTTTTTTCTCAAATGCTTTATTATCCAAAGACGCATTATACAGCTATAAACGTTTGTAAAGTAAAATAGAAGAAAATCTGTTTTCCCTTAATGGCATAGGAAAAGTAAAATGATTTCTAACAGAGAAACATTTCCTTGGTTTCGGCATTAGTTTATACTGGTTCTTATCTTTGTTAAAGTCATAAGTCACTTCAGTTTGCGATATAACTCGCTTTGCAAGAAATTTTATTCGTTATTTAAACCTTAAGTTGTTCAGTTATGTGCCATTTGTATGCTAAAAGTTATAATATTCCTTTCAATCATGTGGGGTTACGTAAGTCCTTTGGTTTTTTTTTGTTTTTTTGTTTTTGCTTCTTTGTAAATTAAGGACGTAGTTTTCAAACTTGAATGTAAAAAATAAAATAAAAATAATTGTCATATTAAAAACAGTTATCCGTTAACGTCCAGTAGCGTATACATTTGTACGGCAGTAATATAGCCACGAGTGGGCATGAGCGGACCACTGCCTCTGCACTAAGCACCCAGGTCCACTCAATCTGCATGATGGTTCCTGCATCTTAATACACGATAGGCAGTGCTTTGTTTTGGTTCCCTCTAGCATGGCCACAAGAGGTTTTACACTTCCTGTCCGTCCATCGCAACTGCAGGACCACCCCTAATTTCGCACTGTCACTGTTACTGTTACACGTAGCGTAATTTCGTGATTAAAAGTTGAGTAACTTTTTTTAACCCTTCTTATATGCCTTTGTAAGCATCTCGTTAAACAATATAGTAATTAAACACTTAGTGCCGTGTACGACACGATTCAAGCAATTGGAAAATATGAACATACAAGATCCATTCTAGTATATATTAAATACAAACTAACATCTAAATAACACTCTTTAAAATGCAAGTAATTTCCAAAATCTTATTCAAAAAGTTGGTGTGTAAGTTGAAACAACTTGGTCAGCTTCTACTGTAATTGACTTCGCACATATTGTTTTCAACTACAAAAATCGACGCTTGTTCCCTCACGCTTAAACTCTAAAGGGACCAATAGTAAATTACATTTACCATAAATCCTCTGAAGGCTCTATTTTGTCTGTAAACTAATCAGGACTTTCTCCTATAGGCCTATAATTTACTTTCACCCCCTACTTTCTTACTTATATCACGCTGGAACGAGGAACGTGTTGCATACAGTAACACAAACAAGAACGCAATACATTGATTATGAACATTTTGGTAATTCCACGGGACCTGAAAATCTTGTATTATAGCCTTAAAACTCGGAGATTAGCATCGTACAGTTTACCACTTTTTAGTTATACAAACAACGTTGTTAGATCTACGTGTAATCCAACTCGTTCTTATTAATTTACCATGTATTGATGATGTCAAAAACAAAAAAAAGTACGTTGAAGAAGTCTTGATACAAAATGATAAAAAACTCTATAACCCGAGCGCTTTAGAAAAGTGGACTTTTCTTCTTCAGGGAAGAAATGAAGAAGAAAGGTCCACCTTTCGAAAGCGCTCATTTTCTCTATGTATTAGTTAGCCATTTTATAATAACTAACTTCTGATCAAAAGAAAGCTGAGTATATAAATCGGAAATAAAAAGTAAGGTACAAGTTAATAAAGCCAATTGGGTGTAGCAAAGTGACTAAATTTACTTAATGTCATGAACAAAACTTGCAAGAAACTTAAATTTATAATAATTAGAATACATTGAATCATCAGTTGGGCACCCTTACAGTTAACAATAACCTCGGTCGTAATGTTAATGTCTCATGAGGTTCGGTCACGTTACAATATTTAGGTTAGTCTTTAATCCATATACTTAACTAACAATTAAAAATAATCTTCATAAGTGTAACAAATAATATAAAATAACATCTTTTTAAACACTAACTTTAAAAAAAATAAGTCATTACGTACAAAACACAAACACTACTTGTTAGTTCCTAAGGTATACACAGCTTATCTATTCCCGAATCCTGAACATACTTATGAGCATCCACATATTTCTAGGAGAAAACTCTTAATAACAAATAACGGAAGTTACCAAAAATAAAGACTAAACATCATAAACAAACCGCCTATCTGCAGAATTACAGATATTGTCACCGGTTACTAAGGAAATAATGACCCTAATATAGTGTAAGCCGTAAGTAAATCAAAAAACAAGTGACTCGTACTCGATTTCTCGTATATGATAGTAGCCAGAAGATGTAGAAAACTAAATAACAATACTTATGCGCGCGCACGCACACATACAAATATGTTGGTTTAAAACGTTGTAAAGTAAAAGTTTTACAATAAAATAACCAAAGTAACACAACTGGACCAAGTTATAAAACTTGCTTTGATTACTGTGTATAAAGAAAGCCACAACTCCCATATACGTGATCAAATTTAAAAGGGGGCAATGGAAATAATTAAAACGTAAGCATTAAGGAGGGGTATAAGATATGTTTAGATAAATCACTACTCTAATAAATTGAAATAATAATTACTGAGATATTAGTAACGGCGAACTTCCAAAGTACTTGTATTAAGAGATATACTAACTTATGAAGTCGTGCTGTTTAACACAGTAAAATATAATTCGAAATAAGTTTTTGTTTGTTTGTAATTAAGCACAAAGCTACACAATGGGCTATCTGTGCTCTGCCCACCACGGGTATCGAAACCCGGATTCTAGCATTGTAAGTCCGCAGACATACCGCTGTGCCACTGGGGGGCTCGGAATAAGAAGCGAACAGTTCAACGTACTTGGATTGGTCATTATTTCTTTATTTAAAGATGAATAGTCAAAAATATTAAGCATAATCCCGATGGTTTTTATGAATACCGTGGTATTCTGAGGTACTATAAGTACCATAAGCGTTTGGTGTTCGAAATAAAGAATAAAAACAAAATTGAGTTTTTGAGCTTTGTCTGTAATGCTGACTAAATCTATTGTATCTAATATATTGTGAGGAGTAAACATTGTAGTATAACTTATTTGGCGGACTCGGCATGGCCAGGTGGTTACGGCACTCGACTCGCAATCTGAGGGTCGCGGGTTCGAATCCCCGTCACACCAAACATGCTACCCCTTTCAGCCGTGGGGCGTTATAATGTTACGGTCAATCCCCACTATTCGTTGATAAAAGAATAGCCCAAGAGTTGGCGGTGGATGGTGATGACTAGCTGCATTCCCTCTAGTCTTACACTGCTAAATTAGGGGACGGCTAGCGCAGATAGCCCTCGTGTAGCTTTGCGCGAAATTCAAAAACAAACAGACAAACTCTTTGTTTTGGATTTTGGAATTTATTTCGAAATTAAAAGTTTGTTTTGATTGAAAATTGTGAACGTTTGATGATTTGAGCAATGATGAAAGACATTCAGATTAAGTTAATGAAGCGTATTTTGTAAGAAAACATATTTTTTGTGTTTTGTGATATGTTCTGGATTAAAGTTTATATTTGTGTTAGCCTTGCATATTAGCCTTATTTGTAGGTAGTATAATATTGTTCTACTCTATTTTCTAGGTTTCAATAACACTGACTTTCTTGCAAAGTTATGTTGTGGATGAAATTTGTTAAATACAAATTAGCAACCTATGAACTAAAGTTTCTACCCGTAGTTATTCCCTGCATGTATTGTAAGACGTTTTAGACACCTGTCTCGAACCTTAACACAATAATCTTCTAATAAACAAATTTCTGTATACTTTATCTTTGAGGTTTAAAGCAAAGAAAATTTGACCATTTTCTGTGCCTTTTCTAGTCATGATTTTTTTTAAATACTAGATGTACATACTGGGTCAAAAGCTCTTTAAATTTGTTTTTCGATGATCTTCAGAGTTTACACTTATAGAAACGTGACAGTCGTTTTGATTGAGAATGATGTATTGCAGCCCATTGATGTTTTTTCTTCTGTACTTTCTTGAATTCTTTTAGTTTGATTTTGAGATATAAGTTGTACATACTTGAAACACGAGTACTTACACACCTCGACTTTGGAACATTTCATGTTAAACTATATCAATAACTAAGAATCTAGTTAGTGTACATTTTTCAAAGCCGCAATAAATATGCTTTGAAATTCCATTATTTTCATGCAGTATGTGGCTATAAATATAAGTTTGAAAAGTATCAGTTTTCAAAATTTATTACAAAGACTTGCCTGTGTTTTAATGGCCATTTCCTGTTATTTAGGCGATAAGATTAGTTTCAGGTACTTGTGGATTCAAATAAAGTATATATTCTTTAACTTAATTAGTTTGTTCACATACAAAGAATAAGATATTAGTTTTATACAGTAATGTGTTAATTGTGGAATTAATCTTAGCTCAAGTCTGAAACTAATAACTGAAGGTTGTTATTAAGCTATATTGAAATATGCTTCAAAAGGAGAGAAATGTTTGATTTATGGATCATTTCAAAAAATAATAATCCTGTGAGTGGACCTTGTTGTATTGAACAGGTCGGCTAGGCATTGCCAGGTGGTTAAGGCGCTCGAATCGCAATCTGTGGATCGCGGCTTGGAATCCCCGTCCCACCAAACCTGCTCGCCCTTTCAGTCGTGGGGGCGATATAATATGATGGTTAATCCCACTATTCGTTAGTAAAAGAGTAGCCCAAGAATTGGCAATGGGTGATGACTAGCTGGTTTTTCTATAGTCTTTCATTGCTTAATTACGAACAGCTAGCGCAGATAGCCCTCGTGTAGTTCCAAACCAAACTGAATACGTCGTGTAGAAAATCGCCTCCTTCTTCCCAGCTTCATAATTTTAATTTGTACACTTAATGTAAATACGCCCCACCTCCACACCTTGGTCACTCAGCGAAAAGTCTGGGGCCTTTGTAACGCTAAAATTCGGGTTTCAATATCCGCGATTAGCAGCGCACAGATAGCCCATTGTGAGGCTTTTCGCTTAACAACACACAAGAAAACGAACAACATTGTCTACTGTTTTCATATGTGTTGAATTAAAACACCTTAAACCGATGTGAAACTTCAACTGAGTTTAAAAACAAGAGCATTACTTTTTGTTTCCTTTTCAGGGAACAACATGGATCGCTTTCCACAATAAGTTCCATTAGTAAAACAAATTTTAATTCTTAGAATACATTTTAACTATATCGGGATCATAAATTCTGCAACTAGCTATTCTGTTCACAAAAACGCCCTCTATTTTTAATTTTATCCATAATATCTTTTCTAACGACTGATTTATTACAAGTCTTTTTAATAATACTGGGTTTCGAAATTAATCACTCCAGCTATAGAAAATTAAGTAAAGTCAGTGATCCTCGATGTTTTTTAATATAATTATTGATTAAAATAAAGTAGGTTTACTGAGCCAGATGTTTTTTTGTATGATTATGTAAATGAACGCAAGCAAAGGAGCTTACAATATATATAATACTATATCAAATATTTTAAGTATATTATCATTCGAGTCATCATCTGTAATGATAGTTAAGTCTGTCTGTATGTTCGTGTTCTAATAATGTGGTCGTATTTGGCGTACTGAAAATTTATAATACGTCTGTTGTTTAGCCTGAGTGCGCATATACTTTAGTCTGTAAAATTAAAAGCGAAATAATCAAAATATCGTCCGCGAATCTTCGGTCATTAAGTAGCGAAGTCTGTTAGGTTATTTTTTGTCTCAATTTCACATAGACTTGAAGTATAGAATAATACAAAGGATATGAAACACGACTAATCCCTCTTTGGTCGTTCAGTGATTATCGCGTTCTGTTTTATATTCAGATTGAAACTTAATGGATTTTTTTTTTCTATATTTGACATTTTATGTAAGATATGTCACAAGAATCAAGTAAAATGAAAAGACGAATTATCGGAAAGTGATTCATACTAGGTTTATTGTAACAATATTTACTTCACATCTGGCTGTATTTATCACGTTTTCCATATGTCGTTTGCATATTAGATTGCATTCCAGCGATTTGATAAGTCGGAGAAATATATTCTTTGGAATAATCTACTGACATTTATTGTGTAAAATATTACTTTTTTTGGGGGGGATACTTTTGATTAGAGAATACGTTTGAGTTATATTATGATGATAAAGAATAGCACATTAAAGAAATTAGTTTGTTTTGTTTGATCGAAGCGATACAGTTTGTTTTCTTAAGTACACTTGAATTATTTTGTTAATTAGAAGAAATTTTTCTGTAAACATACGCTGTTAACGCCAGGAAATTAGTCTTCTCATAGATCAACATGCTAATGAACGTGATGCACTAAACGTATTTTCATATTCTACTTAAATGATTTTTATGTCATTTATACAAAATAAACCTTCTAATTTCTAATCGATACAACTGTATTATGTCTAATATAAGTGTTTTTGCATAAATAGGAGCACACACACCCCGAAGGATACTGACTTTTTTCAAAATGTGTGTTGTTAGTATAATTGTCGTATAGTCTGTATTTTCATTTTAGAGAAATACGATTAGTGATAATGGTGTGTTATATTACTTTATGATATAATTTTCAGGTTGTTACACGTGATCAATAAGAGCGATGAAAAACAAATGCCCAGTGACCGGGGCATGGTTTTAGAGTAACCGGTGATATAAGAGACAAAATTGGAGTAACATTCTGGATAGCATGAAATAAGAGGTAGAAAATACGATAATCATGCTCTCTAGCAAGTACCTAAAGTAGCTAGAAAACTGCAAGGCAAAGTAGTTGAGTACTGTGAGTTTGTGAGATAGGTAGCTAAAAGGCATAAAAAAGGCTTGATAGTTTAGTGTTCATTAATTGTTTTAAGCAGATGAAATAATTGGATGTTAGGAGTAGCAGATGATTATACAGTAAGTATTGTTTTGATTCAGAGAGCGAACGGAATAATTGTGTAGTAGGCTTGATAGTTAAGTGTTCATTAATTATTTTAAGCTGATGAAATAATTAGCTGTTAGGGGTAGTAGATGATTATACAGTAAAAATTGTGTTGATTCAGAGAACGAATGGAATAATTGTGTAGTAGGTTGGAAGATGACAGATTTTGTGTATATGTGTGTGTGTGTGGGACGTGGATTCGAACTCGTGACCCGCAGATTGCGAGTCGAGCTCCCTAACCACCTGGTCATGCCGGGCCCATGAAAAAGGTTATGTGTATGTGTGTATATATATCACCAAACATGCTCGCCCTTTCAGCCGTGGGGGCGTTATAATGTGACGGTCAATCCCACTATTCGTTGGTAAAAGAGTAGCCCAAGAGTTGGCGGTGGGTGGTGATGACTAGCTGCCTTCCCTCTAGTCTTACACTGCTAAATTAGGGACGGCTAGCGCAGATAGCCCTCGTGTAGCTTTGCGCGAAATTCCAAAACAAACAAACAATCAAGATCAATTAATCTTTAAGTACATAATACCTGAAAGTGATGTTTTGTATTATTTATAAAAACGAAAACAGTATTATAAGGTTTTATTGTGTTTGTGACGTAGAATAGTCTACATATGGTTAATTTTTGAGACCTAACACAGCTTGACAACCGAGGTAACAGGCTGATAGTAACGGATGAAGCTGCTATCAATACTCCTGCCGTAGCTGCTGCCTACGTCACCAAAAGATACACAGCACAAGCCGGAGACGAGATATCCTTCGAGGTAAGCAGCCAGCTAGCCCAATTTAGAACTATACAAGTATATATTTAGGTATGGCCTTGGGGTCCTATGTCAAGGGTTTGTATTTTGTGTGAAGAGGTACGTTTAGCTCATTAATAACCAGAAGTAAAACACACCGACACTAAGTGTTATATTAGAAAATGAATAAACTCTTTTTGAAATCTCGAATATGCCTATATTTTGATATGCATTTGGAAGGTTTGTTTGTTTTATAGCAAAGCCACATCGGGCTATCTGCAATGTCCACGTAGGGAATCGAACCTCCGATTTTAGTATTGTAAATCCGTAGACTTACCGCTGTCCTACCAGAAGGAATAATTTATTAACACTTATGTCTCTTTAAGGAGTTTACCTCACCCCGTTAATTACAACAAAAAAGGAAAATAATAACATTTTATTGCTTTTCTCGTTGTTTTTCTGTTTTTAACATACCTGTTTAAAACTAACTATATTGAACTTTTAATTAAGTTTGTAATTTGAGCTATTTTTATACATATTTGTAAATATACATTTATATAGTAAGTGAAAAAAAAAATGATAAAATATATTATATAGGATAAACGTATTCAACAGATGTAAAAAATTGTCAGCCAAACTTCGGATAAAATATTACTCAATACTTGAATAACTGGTAATAAACCTGTAATTGTAATTCACCTTAGTTCTTGTGTATATATTAGAAATTATGGTATACTTAGAGGGACACAACCAGTACACGTAAAATATTATGTGTTACACAACCTACTTTTATATGTTGACACAACACGTTTGTCTGAGTTTATTTAGGTTGAAAACGCATTTAAGACCAACTTGTTTATTTTTGAACAAATTACAGTGATAAAGCTGTCTTCTTTAATATTTCTGTAAAATATTTTTAACGATCCAAATTCTCTTATTCTGTTCTTTGTATGAAAGTGGGTCACTGCACGATGCTATTAAAATAACTTAAGATACTCGGTTCACGTATTGATTTTCTGAACTTGAGTTTAAATCTCAGTATTAACCCTGACGTTCTAGTTTTCTGTTACTTGAAGTTAGAGTTCATAAAATTATTGTTTATTTCTAATTATTTAATATTATTTTAGTGATATATATTTATATATATATTCAAAACTTTTCAACTTGTTGAAAATGTTATCGTTTCAAGGTATATTAGTCCTAATATAATGTTTTATAGCAATGCCAAGTAATAATAGTGTTATTTCCTAAATATATGTACGTATTAATAAAAAAAAAGACATTTCCATTTGAAATAAATTATAGCACATAACATTTGAAGTATTTATGTCAAGTACCTGAAAACACTAGCATTCGTCACTATCTGGCTAGCCTTTGACAACTGATGGATTCTGTATTAAATTTTAACGAAATTGAATGTTAGTGTCCTCAATAATAGCCAATGATGAACCGTGGTATACTTTTGTAACCGTATTACTTGTGACTTACCTTAAATCAGCTATTGAAAATAATATACAACGTAATTTATTCGTATATTATTATGCTGTTGAATACCAAGAACAGTATGACAGAATTGTTTGTTTTATTTTAAATAAATTGGCTAATTCATGACTATTTATGATATTTGCTTTATATTGTATAAATCTAGAAAAGTATTGTCATAAAGATATTTTAATCACTTTTTCTCGCATGTACATACTAGAACATTTACAATGTTCAGCGCAATTTTGTTTGTTTATTGTTAAGCAGAAAGCTACACCGCTAGTATCGAAACCCAACTATTGACGTCATAATCCTCCTGACTTACAGCTGAGCCACCGAGAGGGGTTCAGCGTAATAATAATAAACATTAAAAACTGAGTGTAAAGGAGATAACTGTTGCTTATATAATCGACTAGAGAAAGTAACAACCCAGTAAACTTCTTGGTTAGTTTGTAAAATCCTGAAAAGATTAATTAGTAACCTAGGTATACAAGATTTTGTTTTTCATCAGATGATGCTGTAATGGATATTTTAAAATATTTTGGGTTCTATGCAGTATGCTTTTACATAATGAAATGTAAGTGATTATTACTAAAAATGTCATTAATTTCCAACTAATTTTGATAAGAAGTGTGAAAGTATGAAACATTATGAACGTGGAACAAATACGTGTAAACACTACTTTTACAGCTGTTTACGGGCCGGGCGTGGCCTAGTAGTTAGCGTGCTCGTACTGTGAATCCTAGATGACCTTGTTCGCGTCCTTTTCTCACTAAAACGCGCTCCACTCTTTGGGGCAGTTGATACGTTGTTAGAATAATGGTCAAAGAAATCCCTTATTCTATCAGACAAGAGTAGCCCTAGAGTTGGAGATCGGTGTTGTTCACTAGCTGCTTTCTTTCTAAATTAAGGATGGCTATATACAAATAGCAATTTTGTAGCTTTACACGAAAACAAACAAGCTCTTTCTTTATTAATAACATAGTACACAGTTGTATAATTATACAAAAAGTGTTTAATTTGAAGGCAGTGGTGACTCGTGTTTTATATTGGGCTGGTTTATTTTTATTAAATTTTATAGATATTTCCGTAACTACATATTTCTTGTTCAATAGTTTGTAGAGTTTATCATTTGGCCAATCCTCTAAAGTTCTTGAGTATTTTAGACGTGATACATTGATTAGAAATGTTAGACACTCGTTGTTAATGGCTTAGTTTTAAAGAACTGGATTTGAGTAGCTATATAAACCTGTTTTTGTATATACCTTACGATTAATGTGTTGTATCCAAATTCATGTAATGATTGGAAAGTTTATAAAATCATCCTAAAACGTTATTAGTCACATGACTTAATTTTAAATATCTGGATCTGATTAGGTTTAGAATTTTTTTTTTTTTTTGTATATTCTTTACGAATAATGTCTTTTATCAAAATTTATTTAATTGATTCAGTTGAAAATATTTTAGTCAATAACCGACCGGAATGTAATCTTTCATGTCTCAAGGTGTTATAGTTTACAAGCTTAGTGGTCAAATTAAACAACCTGGGTATAACTTAGCATAATCTTATTCGTTTGTAAGGCGTCAAAAAAAAAAAAAAAGAAGAAAGTTTGATATAATGTCGTTGTTTTAATAATAGTTTGTTTTTACTTAATCGTTAAGCTGTACAGTAGACCATCTGCCCTGTGCCGACTGCACTTGTCCAACCCATAATTTTAGCATTTCCAGCCACCAAATTTATTACTGAGCTCCAGGAGTGTTTGGGTTATTTAAAAGCTGTACTGCCATTTGCCAAAAATACGTTTCTCGTTTATGCCTATAACAGTTTGCTACTAAATTATTTCTTTTAATTGTTTTTAATAACATCTATAAGTTAGCCATGTGAACTTGAGTAATTTAGGTGAAATTCAGCTAAAGTAAAAATTGAGGAAGCACCGCGGTAGACTGGTTTTAAAATTTTAACCAAGAGTAAATCCGACACTCACCTTTCGAGAGTTCATCTCTGCTGTAGCATCTCCTACTTTGTAACACATGGCGTGTACTTTTTAGGCACTCGTTGTATAACCTTATCGGTAATTCCTATGTAGAAGAGGAAGTTAGTGAGCTCGTAAAATTTCAGAGAAAAATCACGTCAAATTGTTTAATGACCCTAGTTGTGCCCTGAATTAAGCTTTCAAAGCCGGCGTTTCTTGCTAAGTCAGCATATACGACCTGGCTACTAATCAGACACAGACTAGAACTTTCTTACTTTAGAAAACCGCCTCATTAAAGACATACATGGCTTCAACGATAACCAGTTCATCGTTACCATAAACTCATCCCATAAAAATACGTACCGGCTCCTTGGTCGTTGTAATATGTCCCTCCCTTTCATTCTTTCGGTTTTACCCCGTGAGGCTGTTCTTAGTACCATTTCTCGAGAGAAACAAAGCTTTATCATTAAAATGTTTACCAACTTCTTGACAGTGTTTGGTATACATGTTACAACCGTTTCGAGCTCAGAAGGCTAAGATTATAAAAGAACAGTTTTGGAAACATTATAAACGTTAAGCTACCCTATTTTTTATATTTTGAGTGTACAAATTAAAGAACACACACCGACATAAGTTAAATATACTTCGATCAAGAAAAGGGCAACGAACTAAATACTGACATTCGTATTATTAATTTAAAAAGAATAAATTCTTAAAGCTATTATGCAGATAGAACGTATTTTAAGCAACAAAACGCTTTGTTTAATTTGTCAGATTTGTATTCACATTTACTTGCGCTATGTTATTTCCTAGGAAAGCTGAAATTTATATAAGAATTGTCAGAATCAATGTACGAAATATAATCTTGATTATCTAAAGCCATTTGTCGTTTTCGGAATAAAAATATATTGTTACGAAGTGATTGTAGCAAAGAATGTTTATGTATGTATGTTTGTATAGCACGTAATCTGTTTATTATTTCAGGTGAACACAGCAATATTAATAAAGAAAAATTAGTTATACTATAGATGATGAGAAACGTACTTGTATGTCTTTCGAACAGAGGTGTCGCTAGGTGCTTAAAAGATTCGGGGCTTGGGCCCACAGACGCGGGTATTTTCGGCGTTTCAGTATGGTATCGATCATAATTTTCTATTATAATTTTCCAAGATGCCAACTGGGGATTCGGGGCGCGGGCCCCGTGTGCCAGTGCCTAGCGACGCCTCTGCTTTCAGTTAATTATACATTATGCGATCTTATATATTTTTAGAGATAAAAAATTGTTGTGTTTTTAGAAAGAAAGGCGAATTACAGTTATGAAAAATAACAACTTTATGTACAATTATGAATGGTTTCTTTTATTATTTCGTGTTTTGCTAATATACTTATCAGTACAAATCATTCATAGTATTTTTGCATGTAGAATAGGGCTTTCACACATTTCTGAATATTGAAATTGTCGAAGTGAGTTTTATAAATCATTTCTCATGCAAATATGTGAAATACGGAAATATTTAAAACATCATAAGAAGCTATTTGCATACACAATATTAAGTTAAGCTAACCATCCTTACTGCATGCTGCAATATAGAGGAAGTGTGTGTGTGTGTCAAACAAACACTGTAGAACTATTAACTTAGTATACTTTGGTGATTTTCTATTAAAATCTTGACAAGAGATATTGCAGGGGCGGTATGTAAAATATGATCAAACTCCATATATGTATCAGTGTTTTGATTCGGTTAGGCTTAAACTTTACGGCAGACATCAACAGGAAACCATGTTTTTCAACAGGATGTAAGACATACAAGTATCCGACTTACGCAATTTAAAAACTGTTTTCTACTTAACCAAACCAAAAATAAATGTCACAAAAAACAGAAACTAATTTTGGAAAACAAAATTGTAGAAACCTTATTCAGTAAAGTTACTTACTTTTAACGAAATATTGTATGAGCTGTTATTATAATTTATATACATAATAGATAGTCGTTATGATATCTGTTATTTCCAACGTGAATTAAAGAATATGTTTTGATAATATCAACCGGCGAAAGAACGCGCAACTGAATATATAGGAGGTAAGAAAATATTTGGTGACTGAGAAATAATAGACAAATAATTAAATGTTCTGATATTTCACATGTGGCTGCATATGAATCGTTCATTTGACATTACTTATATAATAAAAATTCAGTAGCCCGAGTGATGTGAGAGGATAAATGCCAGTTGAGGTTTCGATGCCATTATGTAGTACAACAAAAAAGCCAGTCCAACCCGACTACAGTTAAAGTGAACTCATCCAGTAGCGTCTGCTTTCGTATAACCCGCACGTACTTAACTTTCAGAAGAAATGAGGGCATAACCAGAACTTTATTTACTGCCGGTCGAAGTTTCTTGTCGCGTTACCTTATATAGGTGCAATGTTCACACCAAATTGGAGTTACCGTATTGAACTCTAGTGTCAAACTGTTAGACTGTACATTACAATTGGGTCTAATTTACTACACCCAAGATTTTTGTTGTTGTTTCATCTTCAAATCTTGTTGCGTTTACTTGATGCTCGTGAAAGTGAGAAACAAATTTTCTCTTTGATCATGACCTGACTTGATAATTTGTTGGTAATTTTCTTCAAATTAATATTTTTGTTATTCAAATATAACTCTCTTTTCTTAGATAACTGATTTCTTTTGCTTTTTGCAACAACTGCTAATTACAAAAGATGCACCTCAAGTAACTTTCTTTATTAAAGGTTTAGTTTCCTGTAGCTAAAATAAGTAGTAGTTAAGTTTTATTATTTGTTTACTTAAAATTTTAACATCATGTTTTTTTTAAATGTTTTATTATATTGTAAGGTGTAGTAAACAGTAAAGATTTTATCCATGTTTTTTTATTATTATTTTGTAAGGTGTTGTAGTTAACAGTAAAGATTTTATCCATGTTTTTTACATTTATTGTACTGTAGGGAACAAATTATTGACAAAACATAAGAAATTTTGAAATTGTTAAATAATAGCTTGTTTTGGTTGTTTTAAGATGTTTAGTTCATGAGTGCATTATATGTGATACACCATTAACAAAGTCCAGATTATCAAAAGATAAAAGAACTGATAAGTGAGCCAATCTTGATGTTCGTATAATTAATTTAGAAAATATAAATTCCAAGTATTTTGATACTAGCAAACTACCGTACTATTTGCACCTACATATTATAAGAAAAATTTGCAGCAATTACTGTGGAGGGGATTTTTGTTGCTGTTGAAGTTAAATATGGTTTAAGTTGAACTGTGCCCAATTTATCTTGAAATGAGAGACATGTTCTATTTTAAAACAGTTTGTTTAGCTTTTTGTTTTCCCCCACTTACGGGTATAGTACTTTCTTATACACTTTATGATTAACTTGAAAACTGTAATAATATTTAATTGGCACCTCTTCAGGTTAAATCACACAGTACTTCCTGAAAGAAAAACTGTGTTCAAGTTATGAAGCATTATGCAGTATCTCAGTTAACTTTTCCATTTGCTAAAATATATCGAAACAATTTCTTCAAAAAACATTTTAGTGAATTTATATACATATGGTAGATAGTTTCTGCCAGATTGGGAGTCTTTTTTTTTTTTTGTATTGAATTTTGATGAATTTTTCATTTGTAGATGATATGATGCTGAACATCTGTTCACTTCCAGGTTGGAGATATGGTGTCTGTGATTGATATGCCACCACCTGAAGAATCTACGTGGTGGAGAGGAAAACGGGGATATGAGGTAAACAGGCATATCTTTAAATAAATTATCCAAATTCAGTAAAGGCAACTCAAGCTAATTTTCTGTGTTTGAGCTTATAGAACTCCAAATTTATTTATTTTTAATTTGAAAGGGAGTATTAATATTCAATTTTAAAAAATGTAAGAGATTTTCTAAATTGGGGAAGAAGCTATAGCTTTCTTAGAATTTCAGTTTTTAAGTAATTGTGAAAGTTTGGGACATATATCCCATAAGATGAACTAAGCAGCTGCCTAGGGCCCCACTCTTGCGAAGTCTGAATGGAAATTTGTTTACACATGTACAGCTTAGATGGGAAAAAAGAAAGCATAAAGTGAAGTTACAGAAAAGAGAAACAAACAAACAAAAAGTAGTGTTTCATTTTGTTTTTCAATTTATTGTTTGTTTCCATTTGCCTTTACTTCTCTTGTGGGAGGTGGGGTGTGTGTGTCAGTTGGGTGATTTTGAACAGTTTCAGTGTAGAATCCTGTAAAATCTTAAAATGTTACAGTCCTGGTGATATTACAGTTATTTATCCCATCAGGGGTGTGTTAACCGCTTAAGCTCTTTAGATTTGCATATTTGGGTTATTTCGTTATAAAAATGTTCATTACATATTTACTTGGAAACACTACAGCTTACTCTTATCGTCAGTCTTAGAAAAAGTATTGTCACTCACAAATCAGTTGTCAAATGGATCCTAAAAAGTAATGATGTTCAGTAATATATTGCTGATTGGCTGCTGTCAAAAAAAAAGTTTATACAAAAACGATCTGAGTACCATAATATTAATGATAACTTTCAAACTATATATTTTTGGGAATTTGGATGATAGGTATTACTGATGTCAGAGATTAAGAAAAGTTACAATAGGCAATTAAAATATATCTTATGTAAACATCCACTTGTCATGATTCAAGTAGAGAGATGCTGAGATACATCTATCATATTACAGTAAAAATATTTAAAGAGTACTAAACTTTGTAATCCATCAACTTAAAAAATACAACCACTGACCAGGAATTACAAATTATTTAAAAGATGAATGTAGATTAAGTCTACAATGTAATTTTAATTAAGGTAACCTCTTACTTTAACTTTGCTTATAGTAGAATGTTTTTAATATTTATAAAACTTACTGAGGGTAAATTGTCAATTATTTAATTATTCATAACTTAAACTTTTACATTTTGCTCTGTATTTTGGTGAATATTAGTAATGCTAAAAAAATTACAATCTTGTTTCTTAAAAAAGGAAAGAAAAAGCCTAGCATGGCCAGGTTGTTAGGGAGCTCAATTCACAATCTGAGGGTCGCTGGTTCGAATCCCTGTCCCACCAAACATGCTCGCCATTTCAGCCATATATAATGTGATGGTTAATACCACTATTCATTAGTAAAATAGTAGCTCAATAGTTGGTGGTGGGTGGTGATGACTAGCTGCCTTTCCTCTAGTCTTTCACTGCTAAATTAGGGATGGCTAGTGCAGATAGCCCTTGTGTAGCTTTGCATGAAATTCGAAACAAACAAACAGTTTTCAAAAAATTATTTTAAATGATTGTAAAAGTTTTAGATATCTGTTTTTATCTCATTTATTGATCATTATAAATATATTTACAATATGTAATGAATGTATATTTGCAACTATTTAGGTTGGATTTTTCCCCAGTGAATGTGTTGAAGTAATTGGAGAGAAAGTTCCACAGACTTTAAAAATACCAGGAGCTTCGACAAAACCAGGTAACTTTATCAATTTTGTATGTATACACATATATGATAGGTAAAGTTACTGGAAAAAAGACTGTGATCCAAACATTTTCAATTTGGAGACCTGTGGAATTGGATGCTTGAAAAAAAACTAGCTGTTTTGAAATTTTTTTTCTAGTAACACAGTATTGTTATAAATCTCTTATTTTTACTTTTAATTAAATGTATATTTAATGTAGTGAAATGCGAAGATCGGTTATATATGCATCTTATAATCTTTTTAAAATTACTGTCAAAATTTATATTTGTGTCCCCTAGTCCTATCATTATTACCATTAAGTATGAAAAAGTTGGTGCCTTGACACTGTAAATTCCCTTGACAATCTTAAACACCTCAATGAAATCCCCTGTATCTTTTCTTTTTTTTCAAGAAAATTCTATTTCAGATATCACAGAAATTCTGTTCAGTGTTTTATAAATAAGAAAATAACAGTTGATTAGTTATGCATTATTTAAACCTCCAGTTCTAAGTACTTCTTAAAAAGATAATATAAATATATATTTGTTTTTTACAATATAGTTTTATATTTAATGTTACTTCAGATATTTAAATTACTCTTGAAATTTTGAAAGACAGATATTAAATAATTAATAATCATTTGAATTTGGTTAGAGTATAATCAGTTTGTTCTTGCTTAAGAAATTACATGTTCCATTATTAAAAAATTGCTTCATATATATGCAAAAAAATCTACATTTCTGTTCCAAAACAACTCATCTTTTAGAATTTGCTGTTTCAAAAACATCAGAATATAATATTTCTTTAATGTGTGTCAAGTAAAATCAATACAAAATGTAAAACTTGCTTTTCTTCATAAAATAACAGTAAAAAAATAATTTTATTGTCAAGTGCTTTCAGAGAAAGATAAAACAAGCTCTTAAGTAAACCAATATTGCAAAATAATTTATGTAAACAAGGTTTAAAAAAATCTTATTGTTGTACTCAACAAGTAAAATTTGTTAGTTCTTGTGGTATCCTATAGAAAAGGGCTACTTAACAGTAAACTTGGCAACCAAGATTGGTATAAGTATGTAAAATTGTGATAAAGAAGGATGTGAAAAAAAGTAAAAAACAACACACATACATGCAAATTATTAATGTCTTGGAAAAAGAAATGTTCATTGAGTCTAATAATTATATCACATTTCTCATATTTACTCGTTTACTAGCTTTTACTGTTACTTAAATGTTTGGAGATGGCTTGAATGGTACCTGATGATGACATAATTTGGTCAAAATGTTGAAAATTTATAATAAAGTTTTGTTCAATACCCATTCAAGCCATCTTTAAACTTTTATTTTTGAAAAAATGGGTTCCTCATTATCAAATTTACTTAGGTTATTATATATTCCAAAATACATTCAGAGTAAGTGGCTACTCTGAAAGTTTATGAAAAGTGTAATTAAACAGAAGTTTAAAGTAAGGTACAGTTGCTTACTTCCTAGATAAGCAATATTGTCATGAATAAACATAAGAAAAATTGTTTTTCAAAGAGATAGGACTTCCTATCTCCATAACTCATAAGCTTAAATAAGATAAATCTCCTTAAACCTACAATTTGAAATAATGGAAATTGCTTAACTTGAATATCTAGAAAATGTCAAATCACATTATAATTTATATGTTGATATTACAGAGTAGAAACTTGGAGATCTTTGTATTCATGTGAAATAAACATAAAATTTAAAGACAATAAGGGATCTGTTGGTCTATCTAGGTCATTCCATCTTCTAAAATAAACTGTTTTATAAGTAAAAGAAAAACAACATCTAAAATCCAACTCTTATCATTTGAATATTTATTAACTTTTCCCTTAGACTTAAATTTTCTGTATCCACCACATTTGAAGCAACCCATTCTGAAGACCAACCACTCTGTTAAAAAAATAAAACTGTCCTAGCTAAAGATGAGTAATATACTATCAAAATTTATATTTGTGTCCCCCTAGTCCTATCATTATTACAATTAAATATGAAAACGTTGGTGCCTTGACACTGTAAATTCCCTTGACAATCTTAAACACCTCAATGGAATCCCCTGTATCTTTTCTTTTTTTTCAAGAAAATTCTATTTCAGATATCTTAACCTGTTCTCTTATAACAACTTTCCAAAGTGAGAATCCAAATGCTGGACATAATACTCCAAATGTGGTCTTACAAGTGACTTCTACAATAGAATTATAATCTCTTTTGACTTGTATTCAATATTTCCCTAGATACAACCTAAAATCCTACTTACCCTGCCACTGTCAACAACACACTGCTTAGATGGCTTAAGACTGATCAACCATAACACCAAGATCCTTTTCTTCCTTAACACTGTTAAGATTATTTTCATCATAATTATTTTTCAATTCAAATTTTGATAACTCGCATGCATTAACTTGCATTTATTATAAATAAAAGCCATCTGTCATTTATTTGCCTAACTCACCAAATGATCTCAATCCTTTCGTAAATCATCATCAGCAGCAGCAGCATCCAGTAACACCCAAGACATTAATATCATCAACACATTTAAGTACTTTATTCACCATTTCTTCATCTGTGTCACTGATGTAAATCAAAAAGAGCAAAGGTCATAACACTGATCCCTGAAGTACCCCACTTGTGACATTAACCTAATTTTACTGAACTCTAATTTATAAAAACCCTTTGCTTTCTTCCATCCAGCCAATGTATTCTACATAGCTATAGAGATCACTTTCTTTAACAAGCCTTTTTTTTTGACACCCTGAAAACCTGTATACACCAAATCTACACAATTATCCTAATCTACATGAGCAGTAACCTCTTCAAAGAATGTAAAAGATTAGTAAGGCAAGGTTTTTCCTTAGTAAAACCATGTTGACTATCCAACAAAATTTTAGACTTTGTTAAATGACTTTGTAAAGCATCTTTCATCTAATAGGCCTCTAATTATTACCTGAAAATTAATATTGCCTCCTTTAAAAAGAGGAGTAACATTAGGCAAATTCCAATGTTCTGACACCTGCTAAGTATTCAAGGACTTAGAAAATTAATAGCAAGTGGCTCACATATCCAATCCTTGACCTCATTCAAGACCCTTGGGAAATATCATCTTGCCAAGGATCCTTATCATTTTTTGAACTTTCCAGTTTTTATCTTAAGCTCAAAATTAATGTAATTATCTTTTTCTAACTTGTTTTCATCTAGCAACTGTTCAGTATGAGGAATATTGCTGAAATTTTCATGAGTAGAAATTTTAGAAAAAGTAGAATGTCATATCTCAGCCATCTCATAATCATCAGAAATTAACTTTCCCATATCATCCCTCAAATGTCTTACTCCCATCCTGACATTTTGCTTACCCTTATTCTTCATCTTCTATAATCCTCCACATCTCCCATCATTTAAACTTCTTAAATTTATAATGTTTTCTTTAATTTTACTTTTATATCTTTTGTGAGCCAACCTGGTCTTTTACTTGCAACCACTCTTTTTTTTTCTATTAGGAACATATCTATCTTAAATGTTTAAAATTTTTTCCACATTTGATAAGAATCTCCAATTAATTCAGTTGCCAAATTCACAACAGATAATTTTTGTCATATCTCTTCAGAATTTGTTTTTTTAAAACTTACAACCCAATTATCATTATTCCTGACCTCCGTATGCAGTAAAACATCAAATCTAATTGAACAATGATCACTTGCACCCAGATGTCCCTTAAACCTCTCCCTATCAACCATTTCTATGTTAGAAATTAACAATAAATCTAAAACAAGGTGTTTCTAGTAAGTTTCCTGACCAATTGGTAAAGAAAACCATCTTGTATGGTTTCTTAAAACCTGTCTCCCTCTTGGTTTAGCTGAAATCTCTCAGTCTAGATGCATGAAACTAAAATCCCTCTTAATTATGACCTCACTAATAGTTGATATCTTAACTGTAGACTTTCTCATTAATTTCATCAGTTTTATCACATGGTTCGTAACAAATTCTAGCTAAAACCTTTTCCCCCCCAGAAACAGAAACTCAAATAGAAATAGATTCAACCACCTTTGATATCCTCTATTCAACAGGATGTAACTCACATTTTACATATCAAGCTACTTCCTTCTTTTTAGCACTCTATCCATATTAAATAACATATAACCCTGTATTTCAAAGAAACTTATGTTTTCAGAAGTGTTCACATCCAACCAAGTTTCACTTATCAGAATCTTCCATTCTGACTAGTACTATAAGGTCACTGGTTTATTTCTCATATATCTACCATTACAATAATAACAATTTAGCTAACCCTTAAAACTACTTCTGTACTTTGTTCTTTCATTACACTTTTCTCTGCATCATATTTTTTCTGCATTTAGTTTACCCTCTCTCCCACCACTGTCAAGTCATAGTTTAAAGCTGCCATTATAGTTCTGTTATTAATCCATGCAAACAAGCCACCCACTACCCTATTTAAGTGTAAACCATGCAATCCAAAAACTTCTTTTTTCTGTCAGAGTGATCCAACAAGTCAAACCAGTCAATGTGCTCATACTTACCAATTAAACTAAATCTAGTATTGAATCCTATTGACCTGCTTATCGTCTCATCTCCACATTTAAATCTAGGTAGTATCCCTGACAAAATTAATTTATGTCCATTTTCTTTAAATGCATTTATCAATCCCCTGTACTTATTAATTAGCTTATCTGACCTATCCTTCCTACATCATTAGCCCCTATGAGCAGAACAAAGACTGCATTATGCTTGCACCTTTTACTGTATCACTTGCTTTATGTCCTCCAATGCTGCCCCTGGATAACATAATCTAATTCTTTTCTCCCTGTTTATCCCAAAGACTATTCAATTCATGTGCCCCATGATAGCTCAGTGGTAAGTCTGAGGACTAATAACCCTAAAAGTTGGTTTTAAATACTCATGGTAGATACCAATAGTCCAATTTATAAGTTTGTGATTAACAACAAACATACAAGTGAAAAATTCATCTATATCTGTTCCTTTGGTTTTCCTTTCTGTCCATAGTTCCTCATCTGTACAAGACTGAAACCTGTTACTTAATATAATCTATTTATTACAATTTCTGTCTCTAACACTACTGTTTCTAACTTCCTGAAATTCATTATTAGCTATTTTGTCTTTTCACTGTAAAGCTTGAGTTTCCCTTTAATTCCTGCTACCATTTCCCACAATTTACACTTCTCTTTATCTGTTGCCTCTACTTTATTTAGAATAGCTTCCAATTTCTCTTCCAACATTTGAACTGTACAAACACATTACAGATACCAGGTTTGGTAGAATTAAACAAATTGCATGCAATAACAAAACATATGTTAAATAAACACGAATATAATTATTAATATATTGAGTACAGGTACTACGTATCTCAGAAAAAAACACAAAAGTACATTTAATTAAAGAATTAAATTTTAGACTTAAATGTAGCAAGTTTTCCTTTGTAATATCTGTAAAAAGAAATAACTGGATGATTGGAAATAGTATTTTTGTATTTCATGTACACAAAAATATGGATATTAACATAGGTTCATATTTGTTCTGCTAATTCAATCTAGGTTTAAGTTTATCAATTAATAGACTTTCCTTTTTTCCTGCTCATTATTAGCCCTGACCAAGATTTTAAAATTTTCTCTATTTATGGGTTCATTACAACTATATAATGCATGCCTCTTAATGCTTAAGTATGGCATGGATTTCAAATTTGAACGCTCTTGTATATACGTGTTTTTATCACTCTAATGGTAGAACCTATATAACCTAAATTACATTTATGATACCAATATAGATATACTACACTTGATGTTTATTAGATAAATGTTTGATCTTTATATCTAAAAAACTTTTCCTATTCTACACACTGGCTAAACACATGTCTACATGGGTTAATTCTAATGGATTATTTTTATTAACTGATTTCTATTCTCTATCACTTGCTTTCTGATGTATGGTAAAACAAAAAGAAATTTTTCATTTTTTACTTCCATTGTGGAAGATGTAGGATGGACTCTGATATTTAAATAATCATGAATAATTTATAATGTCTGTTGGTAAATTTTTTTTTTTTTCTATTAGGAATTCCTTAATGTTTGCTATTTCTTGATAGAAAAAATATATGTACTGGTTAACTCATATGTTTGAACCAGTATTTTTATCAAGTTTTTCTTAAAATACAGTGGTATAGAATTTTCAAAGTTAGAATATAATCCTGTAAATGTCTTTTATGTGGAAAATTTCACATTCAAATTTTCAATCATTTTTATGAAGAATATTTCACCTATTATTAAAGTTATAAATGTTGGCATTTTGTGTTTGTAGTTCATTTTTGTGTGTCATCCCCCAGTGGCACAGCAGTAAGTCTAAAGGCTTACAATGTTAAAAACTGGGTTTCGATACACATGGGAGGCACAGAGCAGGTAGTTCATTCTGTAGTTTTGTACTTAAATATAAACAAATAAAAATCTTTGTGAGTATTCTTTTTATTTACTCTAATTAATAAGATAAGATCATATTTCTTGTATAAGTTGAAAATATGTATGTTTTAGTGTTAAATGTATATCAAAAATATCAAGTATATCTTGACTTTTGATATACACAATTATTGGGTTTGTATATAACATTATAATTACATTTAACAGTAGTCTTTTTTTTTGGTTCAGAAGAGAGTATTTCAGATCTGCTGTTCAGTTTAAAATCTTTTCCTTATAAAAGGGGTGTAGAAATAGTGTTACACAACCCTCCATAAAGGTTGTGACAACAAAATATTGAGCAACAATTTCTGGATTCTATTAGTTTAGTTGCTAATGATACAGCACTCAAATATATTCTATAAACATTAAGAAATCATGAAAACATTATACAGGTGTCAAAAATCAAGTGTTCTCTTGACTTCCAAAGCTATGAATTCAGTAAGTTCTTTCATATTGTTGGTTCCAGTAACATGATACTAAGTTAATGAAGTAAAGCTGATTTAAAAGAGAATACTGATATCCAAAATTATATTTGTGTTGAGTTATTGTGAATCATTTTAATTCTACTGTAATTAATCATAGCTAAACTTTGCTTAAAGGGAAAAAACATTTAAGTCGGTTTTCTGGTTACTTTTCAGTGTTGCGGAAACATGGAAAACTGATTGCTTTCTTTAGATCCTTTCTACTTTCACGACCTTCAAGAGGGAAATTAAAGCAAAGTGGTATCTTGAAAGAAAGGGTATTTGGTTGTGATTTAGGAGAACATTTATTAAATACTTCTAGAGAGAGTAAGTACACAGTACAAACATTTAATAAAGGTGAAAATTCTTTTTAACTAATTTTACTTAAAAAGATTAAATATACCTTGAATTCAATAAATATTGGGAGATGCATAGTTTGCTTTCTTTAAAATACTTGTACCTGTAGAAATCTTGATAATGTTTTTAAACAATTTGTTCTAATAATAAAAATAATCTCCAGGTAAAATTTTATCTTAACAATGTTAGAGTGGACTTTTCATACACTCTTTTTGTTCTTTCTTTGGGCTACAATGAGTAATAATATATACAGTTGCTTTTAAATAAATCATATTTTAGTGTATTTTGTTATACATTAAGACAAACTCGGAAAGTAATCAAGTTTCTTCATTATTAAGTTTTAGACTGTTCATCTAGAACTAAATTATGATGTCCACTTTCTATCTAAGCCTGAAATATCAAACCTATTAATGCACTTTTTCATTGACTGATCATTTCATCAAAAAGAACAACATCTATCCATCCTTTTCAGCTGCAATCATGTCAAAGACTGAATAAATCAATTAAGATTGAGTATTTTGTCACTTAAAACATGAAACTCAAATTGAAGAATTTACAATAAAAACTAAACCAGGTACTTTCTGTATTCCAAGTGTATTCTGTGGTTGATAATTTCTTCACATTATATGAGGCTAGAATAGCAAAAGCATGGGCATAAGTCTAGAGAATGATATTAGAAAAACGTTAATGTGTTTATATAACTAGAGGGTGAGTACATTCTATTAAAAATATTTTTGACTATGCAAATCAGCAAGTTACTGTGATAAGTACAGTTGATATAAACCATCCAAATTTACCATACATCAGTATGCAACATAGTCAAGAAGCATTCCCATTTGTAAATGCAACACAAGTCAGTGGCTGTTGATTTCTGATTGAAACTGGTGCTGGTGTGGTATTCTTAAGTAGAGTCACACACAGTTAAGACACAACTGCAATAACTAGAGGAATGCTAAGAACTAGCTTGTAGTAAGTCACTGATGTTTGAAGAATGAAGGCTGAATTGGTTCATAGCAGAAATTGGCTAGTGTTGTAGATGAATTTTAAGATGTAAAACAAAAACATGTTAAGTGGTGCAATCCTGGGAAGAAAACAAAAACATTTTACACAATTGAACATGAAATTATATTGTTAAATAAAACTGACTATTTTGTATCAATCAACCCAACAAAACTAGGCTTTACTGTATGAAGATAAATGATTTAATGACCAAGATGAGACTGACTCAACTACAAAGATTCAAACACACAGATGTACGGTCAGAGAACTAAGACTAAGCATGACTGGTGACGTGAACTGTAATGACCTGGTGAGGCTTAAAAATCTTCAATGTACTCAACCCTCTGTATATTTACAGCAGAAAACAACATATATAAGTTCAAAACATGTTTTATGATTCTGGTTTTCCTGACTGAATGAGTATTAGCAGTTGATTTAAGTTAGGAAAATAAAAAGAGTATAATCACTTTGTTTTGATTATTTTTCATATTATTAAACTATTTTTCAAAATAATCTAATGCTTCTTGGAAGTTGCTAATTTGTATTTTCTTTGAAATAATAAACAATTTTTTGTAATTTATTAATAAATAAATTGTGTATTCCCTCAGTCCCTCTGGTATTAAAATGCTGTACAGAATTTATTGAAGCCCATGGCATAGTTGATGGGATATACCGATTATCAGGTGTAACATCAAATATCCAGAAATTAAGGTATTCAGTTTTTTAAAAGCTGTTTCTAAGTCTCAATTTATTGGAAATTGTTTCCAAGCTGTAATGATTTTATTCACAGTAATTTTTTTTCTTGAAAACTGATTCTATTTTTAATATGACTGCATTTTTATTTTGATGTTTGGTTAAAAAATATATGATTTATTTATGGTATGAACCAATAAAATAAAATTGCTCACTGTTGAAGGAACTAAAGTAGAAGTTAACATGAACCTTCGTCTCTCAATATAATGGAGTACATTCACTGTCTGTCATCCATCTCTTATAATGTTGAGTGAGACAGTATAATAAGTATATTTTATTGTACTTCTAAATCATATACATACACTGAGTGGTCACAAGTAAATAGACACCTGATTTTTCGTCATTTAACTGATTTATGCTAACTAATTTGTGTTCACAGAGCACTACATAAATGAAAGTGGTCCGCACACTAATTATCTTGTGCTACAACATGCCTAGAACTCAAGGTTCTCTCGAATTGTCAGATTTTGTTAGAGGAAGGATAGTTGGTCAAACAGATAGTGGAATAAGTCAGCGGTAAATTTCGCAGAATTTGGAAATCCCGCTTTCGACAGTGAACACAATCATCTTGCAGTTCAGGAAACATGGCAAGGACACAA
>NW_013667723.1:87993-115580 GCF_000517525.1 Limulus polyphemus
CAAGAAACAACAAAAAAAAAAAAAACTTCGAAGAGCGATCTACTCCAAGTTTTGAAGCAGAAGTGGGCGAAAATCCCACAATATAAAAGTGACGAGATGATTCTCACGATGCCCCAAAGGAACAACGAACTCCACGAAGCGAAAGGAAGATCTACTAGATATTAATTAAATTATAAATATATCAATTCATGTGAATATGACTGAAAAATTTCATTTTTTCTGAAAAGGTGGTGTCTATTTATTTGTGACCACGCTGTGTATATATAAAGTTTCTAATAGACTAATATGTAATTCTTCGAAGGGACTAAAAATGATAAGAATGTTTGTCTTTAAATTTCATTAGTTTTCATTAAAGATCAGAGTTGTTTCATTTGTGCACATTCTTATATATATGTTTTAAACATTCATCTTAATACCATGTTTTTGAAAAGTTTTAAGCTTTACTAAATCCTGAAATGAGTTGGCAGTATTAATTGGTGTAATTATGTAATACGAAAACAATGCTGTACTGGGATGAGGAAGAATTTGGCTTTCCTGTATTAGTGGACCTGGTGGAAATACTAGCATAACAGTGGCATTTATCAATAGTTTTTATTATTATTGTTCATTTAATAAGATAGTAAAGGTATGAAGTGTGTAGGAAATATTTTTGATGTAATAAAAGTTTGCATCTGATCATGGAACTTTTGCCTAACTGGAGATGATGCTTTACTACACAAATCTTATGATGCTAAGTCTGTTGCTTAACTAGAGACTACGTTATACTTCAGAGAGTATGGATAGTGTTTAGCTGGGGATAAAAAGAAGTTTCTGATGTTAGTGTTTTTATGTAAACAGGTATGATGTTATATTTCTAATTATATTAAAAAAATTAATTGTGCTCCTCCTACACCTAACACATGACTAAGGAAAAAAAGTAGTGCTAATTATACTGAATGAATGTTGATTATATGGAACTAAAGATACAATGACTATTATGTTAGTGTTAGTACTAATTTCAATAGTGGAAAATGAAGTAATTGATTTTTAAAATATTATTGGTATTAGTGCATCTCTAGGTAAATCTTGTTGTGCCAGATTTTTATTTCTTGATCTTTTTTTCTCAAATTGTTATATTTTACATATGATTTTTTTATAACGTTTAAAAAAAGATCAAATGAAAAATCTCTGAAATAGTTTGTGGCATGTAAAATCATTGTTTTGTATAAATAATTAGTGTATCTATTAACTTAAATCAGAAGTAGGTTGTTCTACAGAGAATATGATATTTAGGATCCCAAGTTCATGCTCTTACAAACATAATTATAAAACAAAATTTGCTTCAAATACTTAACAATATCAAATTGATATAGATTATTTTCAGTTATGTTTTAATGCAATATCAAAGGAATTAATCATATTAAGAAATATATGGTTAAGTAATACTTTTTTGTCATGAAGTTGAAATATTGTTTTTTTAAAAAGTTTGAAAATTATTGTTATATTAATATGTTAGACTAGGTTTTGATGAAGACAGAGCCCCAGACCTCAGTGATGAAGCCATACTTCAAGATGTCCACTGTGTTGCTTCATTGTTGAAAATGTACTTTAGAGAACTACCAAATCCACTGTTGACTTACCAACTTTATGATAAGTTTGTGGTTAGTTTCATAGTGTTTGTACTTAAATTTAAGTACTATAGATAAGCAATTTTATTGTTTCAGGAAATTGTATAATATTCATTTATCACCAGCTGCTTCCATTATAGCTTGTATGATGTTTTCATCCACAGTTCTGAAACATAGTTTTCCACACATTTTCACTGAAATTAGTTCGTAGAGAGCCTCACAACAACAAGGTGTGACACAAAACAGTTGGATCATTGTTCTTTGTGTGTGTGTGTGTGTGTGTGTGTTGTATACATATATTTATATATATATATATATTCATTTGTATAATAAAATTTCATATATTTTCTGAAATATACACACAGTGCTAAAGCAATTTTTGTCTCGCAAGATTGGATTATTCTAAAATATATATATGTATCCTAGGGATCAAACATGAGTATTTTTATAACATTTCTAATGACTTTTTAATTAATTCTTGGTTATGAAACTTTCAAAAGCATGGAATTTTAATGTTAACATGTTTTTTTAATTTTCTAAAAATTTGTAGGTTTGAGTAAAGTATATACATTGCTTTATTTCTATCAAACTTCAAAATATTGGTTTTTATATTTCATGAAAAATTTTCAAAATTTATTAAGTCCAGTAGATTATAATTTATACTCAAATACATTGCTTCCCTGGACTAAAATGTACTATTTATATATTATGAAACTAACATTATATTCAAATTTCAATTATATAAATATCTACTATTATGTACAGTATATCAGGTATTTTAGACTTTATTTCTATTCATTCTGTGGTATTAAGTAGAATAACTTTGTAATTCTGTCATTCCTCCTTGTTAGGGTGCAGTTCAATCTGAAGAAGGTCTTCGACTCTTGAAGCTGCGAGACATTGTCCAGCAGCTACCACCTCCTCACTACCGAACTTTGGAGTTTCTGATGCAGCACCTAGCTAAGGTTGCCTCTTATGGCAGCCATACATCAATGACACCGAAAAATCTTGCCATTGTATGGGCACCAAACTTACTTAGGTGTTTAATTTCAGCAACTTCAGTTTATATGTGTATTTGTGTTTCAAAAATCTGTTTGCACACACAGTTTTATCTCATAGCTTATATTAAAGCTCTTTTATAACTTATAACTTTTGTTTGTGTGCATATGCAGCTTTGCCAAGTGTGAAACAATAATTTTGTGTTGTGCATATGATTTTTCTATCTTTCATTCTTGATTGAAATCATTGTAGTGTTTAGTATTCTATAGAACACAAATTCCTGAAATAGCCCCCATATGATAGTTACTTTCTGGGTCTAATGGAACTTGAAAAATCCCTACAACTGTTTTCTAGGTCCAAATGAACATAAAAAATCCCCAAAATTGTTTTCTAGGTCTAATGGAACTTGAGAAGTGCCCACAAATCTAATGGAACTTGAGATCAGAGCTGCAGAATTGCAAAAATCTTCAGAGTGCAGACTTTCTGCTGATTACCAGAAATGGGAGATATGTCATACCTCAGAGTCAATAAAAGAACCTTAATTTTAACTTTGTATTTGGAATACTGTCATCACACACACATTAAGATATAAACCAATTACTTTTATAAGAGATCTGTGGTTTACCATCCCACATGCGGGCACTGGAGCTTTTTAAGCTGCCCCTTAATGTTTAAAATTCTATTTCTGCAGAATGTTAGTAACAGTATCAATAAAGGGGACCTCACTGTATAATAAAGTTGTATTTATTTTGCTCATTTATTTTACTAAATTTATACTAGAAAGAATTTCCACCTCTATACAAAAGATTGTGGGAATGTGATAACATAAAGCTTAAGAAATGTTATTTTTCCATAGGTATATTTATAAAATTGATTTTTTGTATAGATTTGAAAATTACCATTCTCACTTATAATAGATAACACTATAAAAAAAGATCTTTGAATGGAAAGGACAATAAATGTATGTATTTTTATGTTTAGCTTAGATATTTGTGCATAATGTTAAATAGTGGCTTATATGAAGAATAATCAGTAAGTAAGTTAGAAATTTCAATGTCTGATTCTGTAAACAGAAAATATCTTTTTAAAAAGAGGTTATTCCTTTATTTATTTTTAGCAAGAATCTGTACATTAAGAAAACTTAAGTTAGCTGTATATTACAACACAAAATAATTTATAACAAATTGTTTAAAGGTTTTGAAAATTATATTGCAGAGTGATGTGTTTTTTTTTGTTTTGCTAACATATTCATTATTCCAAGTGTAATACATGTTTATTCTACAGATCTAAAGATGTGGAAAGTGGAGGAGGAGTTGGGGCATTGCATGTTGTTGGTGTCCAAGCAGTTCTTACAGAGTACCTGATTCGTTATGTTGATCTCATATTTAATGACAAATTACCTATACTTCAGAGCCCAAGTAGTGAACAAGGTGATTTTTTTATAATGAAAGTTTATAAAAGCTGTAGAAAGAGATTGAATATTGGGTGGAAAAGTTAATACTTAAAACCAAAATACTGGATTATTCAGGACAATCAACCAAATTGAAAAATGTAAGCTTTCCTCAAATAAGTTTTTGGACATAAAAAATGATCAATAAAAAGGCAGGGAAGGTATAAGAAACATAAACAAACAAAAAAATGAAAAATTTTAAATAGTTGAGCAATGTTTTAATTTTTAAACACACTTTTCATGTTTTGCAGAATACCTTTGTCAACTTTATATATTGATAAGACAACCTTTTTTAATGAACAAAAAGTTTCACTAATGAAATATTGAAAATGTTTATCACTAAATGTCTACATGAATAAAAACTAAAAGGGTTGACACCTGCTTTCATATTTTGTCATTATAATCTTTTTATACAGTTACTAACTGAAATAAGCTTGCAGTACGTTAATGTATTAGAGACATCAACCAATGTATATTAGGATTTTGAAGCAGAACTATACTAGGTATCAGGTTCTTATGAAGTAAACATTCATTAAGAAGGTTAAATATATCTTTCAGTCGTTTTTACCTTAGTATATGTACATCTTATTATCAGTGCATGCCACATAATCCTGTATGCATTTAATAAATTAAAAGAGATGAATTATTTTTTAACCTGAAATAAAAGGTACAGTAAAATGTTCATTTTCCAGAAATGTAAACTAACAAAGTAGCTGGATTTATTAATCTTACATAATGCTTTTCTGGTACAAAACAATTCACCTTCAATCCATATATAAACATGCACACCTGCTGTGCTTTGCAAATGTACTGAATAAAAATTTTAAAATGCAAATTATAGGAAGAAGTTTTGTTTAAATTTTAAGTAACAACTGGGCAAAATACATACACAATTAATTATAATATTTATCTTCATAGTGAATATTATTTATTTCTACTCATTATAAGCTTTAGCTCTATTTTCATTGTTTTTCTATCAGTTATAATTTGTATTTTTTTTTATTATTAAATTTCACACAAAGCTACTTGAGGACTATCTGCTCTAACCATTTCTAAGTTTGAAGTGATATACTAGAGAGAAGGCAGCTAGTCAACATCACCCACCACCGAACTTTTTTGGCTGCTCTTTGCTAACAAGTAATGGGATTGACCATCATATTATAATGCCCCCACAATTGAAAGGGAAGGCATTTTCAGTGACGAGGTTTGATCACATGACCTGTAAGTTGCAAGTCGAGCATCCTAATCACCAGATCCTTATAAGCCGTAACTTTGATATTCATTGATTTTACTCACAGTGAATTGTTAACTTCAATGAAACTGCCCCTTCCCCCCAAGAATTACATAAAATTGACATTCTGATATTTGCTTTTTACTGAAAATTTGCGAGTAATTCTTATATGGGCTTAAGTATTAGCTATTTCTCTAGATTCTGTTGTGTTGCTTGTGTTATTATATTTAAAATACCATTGTTAACTTCAGTAATAAAGCTTGCTTTACTATATGTTTTTTTTTCAGTATGACTATGGTGTACAAACCTAAAACAACCTTGTGACACACCTTATTCCCTGCTTTAGTTGTATTTCGAAAGAAAAATCTTACATCTCTATGTAGGTCATAGCTTATCATGTGAAATATCTATACATAGATAGTGAATCTTGTGTAACATAAGAAAGCTTGTTCATTCCTTTTCACAGACACTTCTAAGAAGCTGAGGCCAAAATCTGTGGCAATTTCAACTCCCACAAAACTTTTGTCTTTAGAAGAAGCAAGATCAAGAGTTTTATCTTCTAATTTAGCAGTTTCTCAACAAAAATATATTGATGTTGGAGGTGGGCCAGAAAGTCTTCCAGACAAGTATCACACTGTTATCGAACTTTCATCTTCCAGGTAATAATGATTTTCTTCTGATAATATTGGCTTTTGAAGAGAGCAGTATAGAATGAAAAACATTAAGAAAACAGCACAATTACCCTTGCTAACTTAATTATGTTATTTTTTGTAACTTGGCAATTGCTTCCATCATCAGATTTGATAACAGAGAAAGTTATAGTACATAATGTTTAGTTCCATGTAATCATTGTTTTTCATTTCAATATATATCATTTACAAGCTTTTGTAGAGTGTTGAATGAATACAAAATTCAGGTATCAACCTAAATTGTATTTCCATATTGTGAATATTATCATAAAATTGTAAGTTTAGTAATGTTTGGACATACCCACATATTTTTGAGAAGTTATCATATGAAATAATGTGATCCGTATTATAAGCTTTTAGAAAATTTTGGATTAGAACTGTTGGACTATTTTTTGTAAATCTTATGTAAATGAATTGCAGCAAAAGAAGTAGTGGAAAATTAAAGAAGTCTCCATCTGGATGGAAGTCTTTCTTCTCCCGAGGCTGGAACTCGGGAAGTACTAGAGAAAAAGATCGAGGTTACCATGACCTAATTTTAAGCCCTCGAAAAATTAGCACTTGTTCCCTGCAATATGCAAGTACAAATATACCTTTGAAGGTATGTTATATATATACCAAATTATTAGTCGTAGTCTCATAGTGGGAATTTTATGGTAGAATACAGTTGTTACAAATGGAGAAGATACAATGTTTTAATTAAATTAACTATACCTTTTTTATAATTATTATATGATTTTACCATAGAAAGTCACATTTTGTTATGTGCTAAAACTATCCTAACTAGCTATAGATTTAACCAGTTTTATACCATTCAGGAATATATAAAGTATATTATCACTCTATCTGAACTAGAGGAGTATCACTGATTATTCCTTGATTTTTTTCCTTCATCTGTTGAAAATACTTATTTAATACTTATCAAGCTTTCATATAAATTGCACGAAACTTTGAACAAACTTACTAAATAGTATCTAGTTTTGGCTTAAAAGAATTCATGTAATTTGATTTACTTTTTTATCTCATTTGTCAGGTTGTGAAAGTTCCAAAGTTTTGTTGTGAGACGCTATTTTGTAACACTATTTTTTCAATGAAAAAACACTAAAAATACTACCTTTTATTTTAGAATTTAAATTTTTCATGTTATTTCTTAGAAAGTTCTATTTCATCTATCTGTCAGTTTCAATTTCATTAACATATTTATTTTGATACTTCATTTTGCCAATCACAGTAGTCACCACTTCTGGATGCAAATTGTAAAAAAGCATGGCATAAACTAATAGATATATTAGTGACATAGCTGTCACCATTACCTTTATCAGGCTAAGTAACAATACTTTTGCTGACATTATACTTGGCCAAGATCAATTTATATCTAATAAACAAAGCTTCTTTGCAATAAATAGTATTTTTTTTATTTATGTGCATTTTGTAATATAAGAAATGTAACAACAGTATTAAATGAATAAGGACTTGAGTCATTAGAATATTTTGTCATTCAATATTGTACTCCCAAAACATGTTTAGGGCTGACCTGTTGTATTATTATATAAGAAACTTCTTATAGCTTTCAATCATATATAATTTAACACTAAACCATTTCTAGTGATTTAAATGATGCTTAAAGAAACTAAAAAATTCCCAGATTTGCAATTTTTTCTAAGCCTTCTAAACTTCCAATTAGATTCCTTTCTGCATCCCTACTGCTCACACTTCTATATTTATTCTACATCAGTATAAATATTTTGTAATTTTTCTGTCAAATTGTATTCAAATGTTGCTTGTAGTTAGTTTCAAAACTGTGTTTCAGTAGTAACATGGTAAAACAGTGAAACCATGAAAATCAAGATATGAATTACTATATTTCAAGGGATGATAGTTTCAGAAGCAATAAATGTCCCATTAACACAGCTTTAGAAATACTCCAAGCACAGTACTTTCCTTTGCTCTGAAAGTTTATATTAAAGATATTTTTTGTTCTTGTTATGCACTTTTGTATATGCATTTTCTTTTGTTTTCTGTTTTATTTTTTTCTTTACATAACATTTCCTGAATCTGCTGTATGTTGAGGATATTTATATTTTACCTGTAAGATATCAATTATTAGTGTAACTGAATACCATATTCTTAATTATATAGTAGCGTTGGTTGACAGATATTCCGATAAGGTACTCTCCTTCCACTCACAAGATTAGCTTTTCTCGTTTTGTGCTGCCCTCTATATGTGAACTTCTTTCAGAAACACATGCCATAAGCTTTCATCCTCCCTCCGTTGGAATCCAAAGTTCCAACATGTCTCTCATGCATCACCTCTCCACCAATAGGAGAGCATTACTATCCTGTGATGCATGTGACTCCCTCTACACGCCACTACTGTACTAGCACTTCTCGTTTGGCAGCTGTCAAGTTCAGACATTGTTTTTTACATTATTTAGTTACCTTGAATTGGTTTATTTTTTCATATTTTTCACAGTTGTGGAGTTAGTATTTTCACATTTAACATTAATTCCTCATGTTTCCCTCTTATGAATTCTGAATTTAAAGTCACCATTTTGGGTACTTCGCCAGCGTCTGATGCCATATTTTCAGCCACGGGTGACCCGTTAGGGGGTATATCGTAGCTCATTCGCCAAGTGATTGAGCGGTATATGAGGCTACCTCTCTCATCTAATTTTACTGTACTTTCTCCTGAGCCTTTTGGGCCGCGCCAGGCTGTAGATAATTTTAATTGTTTGTTTCCCCACCTGGGGTTTACCGCGCCTTTTCGTTCACTACCTGATGATTCAGCTTATTCGTCATCGGTCTTTTTACACTTTATCTCTGAGGTATGTGATATTTTGTCTTTTACACCTGTTTCTTATGGCCCTAGACCAGCACTCTTACATGAAACTTCCCGACCCTATTTAGTCTATCCCCCGATATTAGGGTTCACTCGGATCGATTTGCCTTTCAACTGGGGTAGGGCGTTAGTATGCCTCATCTCCCATGGACTTCGGATCAGTCTGCCCTTGCTTATCATTGGGCGGACTTTCCTTTTCATGACCAACAATTGTCAGGGTCAGTTTGAAAGGCGAAAGAGCAACCCTGAGGGGTTTTCTGCTAACATCCTCTTTGTCCTTACTTCTACATTGATTTGTCTGTTGTCTTCAGCTCTCATGCTTCAAACTTTGTTTGTTTGTTGTTGGGACCTTTTGGGCCATGATGTGGTTTTGGCACGGACCCATCTCCAGGCTCTTTATTTGAGAGACCTCCGCATGGTGCTATTTTGGCAGCGTTATGTGTTTGACTCGGTTCCTGAGTCTTTGGAGTCGCGGGTGGCCTCGGCCCATCGACATTCTTAATTTCTACCTTTACTCATTTGGTAACTCGCTTGTTGCAGTCAGGGCCGAGCACGGCACCAATTCCTGTCCCCCTACCTTCCCCTTCCCAACCTCTTTCCATCCCACCCTCTTGCAGTGCCACGATTTGATATATGCACGATCCACCAACAGCGGTACTGGTGACTATGTGGTCTTTTCATGCCAAGTGGGAGCTTGTCTATTGAATTTAGTTCATCTGTGGGGACCTTTTCTCGCTGATGTCTGGGTTCATAAGGTGCTCTTGGAGGGATTTGTTATCCCCTTTTTCTCTCTTCCATTATTCAGTGTGCCCTTCCCTTCTCCTTGGGATCCCTCAACACACCAGCGCCTGTCAGAGGCAGTTCAGGACCTCATCACACAAAAGGCTTTCAAACCAGCTAACTAGGTTCATAGGGGTTTTACTCCAACCTGTTTGTGGTTCCCAAGAAGACCAGGGAGATACATACCTTATTTTTCGGTGGGCATTTTCTCAAGGTCTTTGGGTGACCAAGGTGGACATTTCCAATGCTAACATTCACAGACATCAAATCTACACTGTAAGACCTGTTGATTCTTATACATTTTCCATGGCTATGTATGCTCACCCATGAGATGGGAAGGTTCTCAAGATCACTAGAGTGTAAATTCCTCGTGATAATTGCATCATAATATGCCCATCCTGGACTATACCATCCATGGATGGCATGGGTAGAGCAGAAGGGGATTGCTGCCCATCCCTGGTATGCATAGATTGAATAAATTGGTGTGGTCTGCTTTTCTAAATAGGGTTCCATAATCACCCGTTGTACTGTCTCGGGTGTTGCAGTCCCTCTGGACTCTCCACCACACTTTTCCCCCCTTTCTTCCAGCGGAGTACAGGAGTCCTTACCAGTTACAAGCCACTGGGGTGGTTGACCATGCAGTTAACCTGCTGAATGGGTTCCACAAAGATGGCTATAACCATTCAGTTCAGAGTAGGGTGGTGGTGTTCTGCTTGTGTAGAGGGAGTTACAAGATCCTACGGATGAATAACTATTTCCTGGAGTTGAGACACCCAAATGCAGTTCACCCCTCCGATTGAGTGCCTTCCTCCTACCCCCGCATGGATGTCGGTACCCATCATGTGAGATTTTGGAGATTGAGTGAACCAATCACATAAGTCCTCACACAGGTTTTGGGTTGTCCATCTTCCCCTCTCAACTTGTCTTCTGTGTTGTGAAGGTCTGTGTGGCCTGTCTCCACTTCTGTCCTGGGTTTTCCATCATTGGGTGATGAGGATGTTACCAACCTGGGGTCATTTCAGGCTGGTTTCATGGTCGTGGGGGTTCAGTGCATGTGATGGACTTCCCTTGGATTCCGGATGACATATTCCTGGATCCCTAGCATTAGGCTACCCTGTAAGTTCCTGGACTGAAATGTTAGGTTCTCTCTTGACTCTGGGACTTGAGGTGAAGGTTGTCGGTACCCAGCAAGTGAGGTTTTGGATGTAGTTGACTTACCGAGTATGGTCCATTGCACCCTAGCCACTCTACACCATTGAACACATCCTCACTTGCCCACTTTCCATTGTGCTATTGAATGATTCTGATTTCTGTTTAAGATCACATTGCTAAACTATCCTTTTCCACACGAATGTGCTACCTATATTTTCCAACATGTCTAGTCCTCCTGATCATGTCGATGTTCTTGGCAAAGAGATACTTGGCTCAGATGGATCATCTAATTTGTTCCTATCATTTTGGGGGTGTCCTCTGGATGCTTCCAGGTATACGCTTGTGCTTCCCTCCCACTGGTCCCTCCTCCATTTCAATGTGGGATTCAAACTAATTTTGTGAGGGGAGGGAGAGTACCTTAATGGAAGTTATAATTTTCCTAAATGGAAATCTATTTCTGATAGGTACTTCCCTCCACTTACACTTCCCACCCATCCTCCCCACAATTTTCCAGTGCATGCATCATCTGTCAAACTTTGAAGTGATAGTTCAGTAGTGGTATGTAGTGCTCTCCTAATGGTGGAGAGGTGACTCATAATGATTTGCATGAGAGATTTGTTGGAACTTTGGATTCCAACAGAGGGAGGGTGAAGGCTTGTGGCATGCATTTCTGAATAAAGTTTGCATATAGAGGGCAGCACAAAATGAGAAAAGCTAATCTTGTGAGAGGAGGGAAGTACCTATAGGAAATACATTGTCATTTAGGAAAATTATAACTTTCATTAATCACACATTTACACAGCATAGGAAATATGATGTTTCATAAGATTTACATGGCTGTGTTAATAATTGTTCAATGAATTAGTTTCCTTACATACATATCATTATACTCGTGTGTATATAATATGAAATGATGTACCATGCCTGTTTTGATTACATATTATTTTGTTTCCATATATGTATAACACCATTTTTATAAGTTTACTTAAACAGTAGAAGGAAACGTGGTATAGTCAACCTCTTCTTTTTTTATTATAGAATTTTGAATATTCCATATAACTGTCACACTAAAGTTTAGAGTAGGAATATTATACCTGAGTAAGCATTCACCAGAAAGATTGTGTAGTTTAAAAAGAAAAAAAATCTGTGTTGTCATTTGGTCATCTAACTTGATGAGGACTTTGATGCCTTGTTTACTGTTAAGCTTTATGAAGGAAGAGTATTTCCAGTTTAGAATAACAAATTGTTTTTTGTTTACAGAAATTGTTTATAAGCTTTCAGAAAGGCCGAGTGGTTACACACCATTTTACATTATGTAAAGTGAAGTATGTTCTATAGAAAGTGCTTGGAATTTTTTAACAAATAATCTCTTATACACGCTTCTAGGAAAAGGCTGTGACAGAGATGGAATTATCACATGTTCACTCTAAGTTACTATCTGAGAAAAGAGCAGAATCAATAATCTCCTCGTTGGATAGGGGTGATAAATGTTATCGCACTTCAGAGATCCTACGTTCATTAAGTCCAACAGGTAATAACTGTTTGCTAGTTGTATGGTTTGTGGGTACACTTACTTCATGTATTTTCATATTATTCTAAACCATATTACTTCAAAGAATTTCCTGCTAAGGAAACTTGGTAAAATTGTTTGTAATGACTAATAATAATGTAATATTGCTTAATACACACAAGAAAGAATGTAACTACACAAATAAGTCAGTTTGATTTGAAAAGTGGGTAAACTTAATAGTGTTTATTAAACAAGTGTTAATAGTGCTTATTAAACAAGCATCTAATCTACAGAAACAGATTGAATGTTTAATTCCACTAATGTTTTATTCTTTTATATGATGTTGTTCTCAAGTATTGAATCTCAGAATTATTTGCTATGTGATATTATGATGAATATTTGGATGAAAGAGTTGATTGACATAATTTTAGATGTAAGAACACAATGCTCAAAAATTGTGCTTGCCAATAGGTTACCAGAAACAGTTCAAATGGTACCTAGTTCTTAGTTTCAGAGAACATATTTAGCAAATTGGGGAAATTTTCACCATGCTACAGTATCTATAAATAAGTAGCAGAAGTAATATGTGTTGAAAACCATTTCATTTTTGACACATGAGTTCCAGACAAGTCGCCATTCAAGACCAATTCATTACACATGTTATGCCTGGAACTGGGAAATTAATCAATATAATTGATTAACTAGCATATAGCACATCAAAAATGATGGGGCAAATACTACCACCCCCACCCTATAGTATACCCTAACCTCACATTTCATAGCTAATTGAAATAAGTAAATAAATAAAGGTTGACCAACAAAGAGGCAGAAAAGTGCAGTCGAGGCAGTCAAAGCCGATAAATTCCTTTGTGAGCCAATCAAAATTATGGTCATTCATGAAATGAATTTGTGGCATATTCATAGAATAATTATTGATAAAAATCAGTTAGATTAACAACTTCTAATATATAGGAAAGCCAGTGCATTTTGGTACCACTACATTCGAACAATAGCTTTTAAAAGTATAACCTAATATTGTTAGTCTGGGTACTAGTATAAAATGAAATGTATGGACAACAAAACCAGAAAAATATTTGTTGATTTCTCAATTTAGAGTCTCCATTGATTAAAGAAGTTTGTGGTTTTATTGAAAATGTTGCTGATATAACAGAAAATAGCTTAATTCAGAAACGATAAATTTTATGTACTTTAAGGTTTATTATACCAACAATCACTACACTTATAAGGTTTTACACCTGCCCCCCCCCCCCTCACTCCTTTCACAAAATTTATAATGGGGACAGTAATCAAACTGTTCTATCTGGATAAATGCATTTTGATTTTTATGACTCCCCCTATTTTGAGAAATTAAGCATAACGTAACATGACACACACTGGCTTTTATATAGGTTAGATTTAAAATGAGATTAAATCATATAATTTAAATTAGTGTTTTTGATTATTTCTGTTTTCATAATCAAAATAATGCCATTATGATTTCTTATTGTTCTTTTCAACAATTATAGTTTGTTCAGCCGAAATGATTAGTTTCACGACTCACAAAAACAGTAATAATATTTGAGTTGTGAAACTATTACAATTACTCAAGAAATTGAAATATTGCCATTATGATTTATTATTATTATTTTTCCATTAATCTAAGTTTGTTCAGTTTCCAGCAAGCATAGCCTAGTAATCAGGGTTGTTGCCTCATAATCCCGGGATCATGGATTTGACACCTATTGCAACCAAACTTGCTTGTCCTTTCAGCTGTTTATTTGTTTCTTTTTTTTAAGGTATGGTATACCTACTAATATTATAACCCAGTCCTTAATTTGAACCATCAAGAGAATAGGGGGAAAACCAGCCAGCTGCACCCACCACTACCTCTTCTGTGCTACTCTTACCAATAAAAGTGGGATTGGCTGTGACATTATAATGTGTCTACAGTGGCAACAAGTATCAAATCTGTGTCCCATCATTTATGAGGCAACAACCCTATTGAACTGCTCATGCCAGCCCTGGAGTGTTATATTGTGACAGACAGCTGCATCCACCACCAGCTCTTGTGTTATTTTTACCAATAAAAATGGAGTTCATTGTAACATTATAATGTGTCTACAGTGGCACTGATATCATATCTGTGACTCAAAATTCATGGGGCAACATCTACCATATCTGAAGGCAACCTGTTCCAAAAGTCAACTATCCTGTTAGAAAAATATAGCTGTCTTAGCTGAAGTTGATTCCTGCCCTGCAAAAATTTATATTTGTTTCTCCTAATCCTACCATTAAATACAAAAATAATAATGCACTTACACTATCAGTTTCCTTAAAAATCAAGAGAAAACAAGATTAAAGACCTTAACCTATCCTCATATGGTAACTTTTCCATCTCAAGTATCATTCTAGTAGCCCTCCTCTGAACACTTTCCAAAATTTCAATGTCCTTTCTAAGGTAAGGAGCCCAAGACTGAACACTACTCCAAATGTGGTTTATCCAATGACATTATCACCTCTTTAGACTTGTATTCAATATTTCTGTAAATACAACCTAAAGAGATGGAAGAACCAAAACACCAAGATCCTTTTCTTCCATAACACTGTCAAGGTTATTCCACCAAAATTATACTGATAATTCAAATTGTAATATTCTACATGCATTACTTTCTGTTTATTTTGGCCCCCTTTTGGGGTCACCTGTTTTAACCACTCACACCACTATATAGTAGTGTCCTGCCTATCAGTCAGTCAGTAGACACTAAAATGATGTCACATAAGGAACATTTAACATTCCACTTTGTACTGTCAATAAAATGTGTGTGTGCTGTAAATCACGAGAAATATTATGCACTTTGTAGGCTACAACACAGCATGGCATGTGAACTTCAAAAGCAAGAGTTAAAAATATTTATTACTCTTATTTCTGGTTTTATTTACTCTTAGAACAGAATACTTTTGGGGATCCAGTGGAAGTACATTTAGTTCTAATTAAGTCATCTGCCATTTATTTACCCAACTCACCAAATAATCCAAATCCTTTTGTGCAGTAGTAGCATTCTTCTCACAGCTAGTATCACCCATATTAATGTTATCGGCAAATTTATATAATCTATTATAATTCCGAGTTAGCTATGAATTGCAATCAGGTTTAGTTGTCTCATAATTATTTTCGGCTTTCTAAAAAAATAAGAAAAAAAACTTAAGGCTTAACACCACCTATGGGAAGTTCTGATATGATTTCTTAATGGAAATGTTGCACTTAAGTCACTGTGCAAGGGCTCAAGTTCTAAACAGACAACTGCCCAACCTTACAGCCATCTAATTCCCTTCCTTTGGGACCAGCAGATAACTCTTCATTCACATACAGAATTTCCTCACTCAGAACAATTACCCTTTATTGTAATCAATGTAGTTTTCCACTATTGAGAACAAAAGTCTCATTCCTTACTCTTTAAAACCCAATTTAGCATTTACATAAGGTCAAGAATAAACCCACAAAACTCCATTAAGTTACACTTAATGTACAAACCCTGTATTAGACTATTTGCTGAACTAAATATGTAATAAGAATGGTTTTATTTATTCGCACTTCAGCTCATATGGTTTTTAAGGTTGAAATGATTTCGGGCTGGGGACATTAACACACCAGCTGTGATTGAGGTTCAAACCAGGGTTCTAAGTCAAGCACCCTACTAACAAAATTAGAAGGGTTCAAATCCTAAGCAGGCCAAATTAGTCCTCATTCTGGACATCACAGTTTTCTTTACCTGATAATAATTTAATTTTCTAGAGGAAATTTCTATCCTTCCAACAAATATTCTGTTGGCTATCATAAAACTGTAATAATAGATACATCACCTACATCAGTGTGTACATTTTGAATATGTTTTTTGTGTGCTTGAAGCAGAATTAGCACACACCTTTGATAAAAAAAAAACAGGAGTTAAGCTTCTGTGTGGATTAAATATAAGAAGTGTTTAATTAAAATAAATAATTTTCATTATGAAAACAATACGACTTACAAAGGTTCTTTAAAGCATTGTTTTCTATATCAGAGCATTTTGTTGAAGCAAAAGATTAATTGTGCAAATATCTTCACTGACTTCATCACATGATTCTTTGTGTTGGTGTCCTCTGTATGAGCATGTGATACTGAAATGTTCTAATGTAGTTTACTACTTACAATAACAAAATCTAATTGCATAGAAAAAATTGTAAGTTAGTTATGAACACAACATAACTATGTTTGCTATTGGATTTTTATGGGATGCCAGTAGGTGCAAAATGGCCTAACCAGACACCAAGAAAATCCCAGTGGATGCCCTTGGAAAATTACATAGTTTTATTATTGTTATGACAAACTTGTGGGCCCCCATCTAGCTTTTTTCCTGGTAATATTTTAGAGTCCAGTCTGCCCCTGGAAGAATAATGGTATACTGTAACACTTATGCTAAAGATAGCATTACAAAAAAATCCTGAATGATAAAATTTTAAGGAACAAGTATAACTAAAACATTTTCTATATGAACTTCATTGGTGTAAATCTATTACAATTAAGTGTTTATAAAAGCCTAGAAGAAAAGTTGTTATACAGGATTTACAGTTCAGTATTTTGTAAAAAAGAAAACAAGTAACTGAATATTTGGAGAATTCTTGGGCATTTAGTTAATGTTATTTTTTTCTTTTGCAACCAGAGGGGCTCAAGATAATGTGGAGTAATGAAGGATTTATGAAAGAAGAAAACAGTTCCTGCAAGTCATCTAATGCACATAAGCATATTCGATCTGTATCACATGATTCTTATTTTGAAAATACAGTGGATATTCCTGCTGAAGATAATGTTGAGGAAGATGATGGAAGCGTATTTTTACAGATGGATAATAAACTGAACTTTACATTAGGTGACAGTGGTACACTCAAAGAGAGTAGGTCTGAAGAGCAATCTTTCGCTATAAAGAGTGAATTGGACCATATGAGAGATACTGAAATTGCATCCCTCCAGAAGATATCATTATCTGATAATGGCAAATGTGAGGAAGAAGTTAAGAACTTGCCAAAGGAATCCTACTCAGAATCCTCTAAAAGTTCACGAAAACAAAGACTCAGAAGTTCAGACAGTGATGTTTCGAGTCCAAAAATGCAAAAACTGAATTTCAAACATTTTCGACAAGCTTTCAGTTCCCCTTCTTTTGGTAAAAAATTGGATTTTTCTTTCATTTTCACTGAAGAGGATAGTTTGTCAAACATAGGTCAAGAAAAAGAAAAGGACTTTCTACGAGGAAGTATACGAAAAACAAAGGAATGGTTTGTCCAAGCTTTGTCTCCAGATACAGGAAACAAAAAAATCCTTCCCTTTCCCACAGAACAGGAATTTAGGAATTCTATAAATATTCCTCAAGCCAACAATAGTATTGAAGTTATTTCTAAGACATATGATAAAGATTTAGTAAACAACAATTCAGTCAGTATTTGTGCTGCAGCAGAAAATACTTTCATTAAGCAGTCCAGTAATTTAACAACTTATGATGGAAGAGCACAGCTTAGTTTCATCAGTGATCTAGGAGATGATAAGGAGATTACTGGGAAAACAGTAATAGAGAGATATGGAAATGAAGAAACGGTCATAGTTGAAGTGCATGCTACTCAAGAAAGCTCATCTGATGAGGATGAAAAACTTGAAGAAAGTTATCGTGTTGTAGATGAAATGTTGCAAGCTGCCAGTAAAAAAATTGAACAAGAGCACCTGCAGGAAGATAATACTAAACAGTATCCTGATCACACTTCATCTTTAATACAGAGTTCGTCCATTGAGACATATCTGCCTGATTCTGCTTGTATGCCAAAAGTTGAGCCATCTGAAAAAGTTGATGAGAACCAAGTTTCTAGAAAGTTCCATTATGATACAGTAGGACATGTAAATACATGTAGATCCATTTCTCTTCATTCTTCCTTATCTTCAAAAGAGGGTAACTTGGGTAATGATGATACAACATATCTAACTGCTGCATCAGCAAAGCATTTGGAGCTTGCCCTGACAAATGATACTGAGAAATATCTTTCTGATACCATGAAGACTGATTGTATCATTCCAGACTCTTCTTCTGATATACTATTACTGGGTGTAGCAGTAAGTGAGCAAAATTCATCTTCATTACCATTAGGTTATTCAAAAGACGTGTCAGAAAAGAATAAGAAAAAGACTGAGGAAATATGGTTTTCTTCTTCTAGTATAACTCCTGAAAATGAAGACCAGCATGTTTCTGATCTTGATGAACTTTTTAGTTATAAGTTGCTTGATGAATATGATACAGCAATGACACCTGTAAATGGAAAAAGTACTACCAAAACACTCCCAAACAGAGCTGACTTGTATGAGTTACAAGAGAACGAAAGAACTGAAAATATTTGTGAACCACTTCAATTTCTTCCTTCTAGCAGTATACCTAAAATGATTAAACAGGAGGATTTAAAAACTAAACATGTTGAAGAAGTCAGAAATACATACACAGTATCTAGAACATGCAGAGCTACAGATGAATATGCCAATCTAAACATTTTGCCAGAAATGATTGAAAATTCCAACCTACAGAAAACTGGCAGACTAAGTTGTGAAGGAATTTGTAATAGAAATATAGAAGCTATCCAGCATAAGATGGAAGAAGAAGAATTGAAAGCAAGTAAACAAAAAAACTCTATGATGATGGAGCAGCAATTAGGAAATCATCAGGATGTGCAAAATTCTAGCACTGTTTCAAGTCAGAAGTCGGAAATCTCTCTTTTTCAAGATAAAAGTTCTTCTGATCTTACTTTTCGAAAACGCATCAGCTATGAAAGGCCTTCACCTGTAGAAGAATGCAAACGAAAATTTGAGTCAGAAATTGGACGTACAATAGTAAGAGATCGGAAGATGAAACTGGAAATGGAACAAATAAAGGCAGAAATGCAGGAAAAGTTTCAGCACAAACAAGAGAAGTCTTCATACAATTTCAACAAAGATTCACAGTTGCTCACTCAAACACAGAAGCTTGATTTGTCCTGGGATATTACAAAAGAGCATGCAAAAAAAACATCTGATGTGGTAGAACTTCGCAGATCCCCAGGGAGACAATTTGAAAAAACTTTTGAAGAAAAGGAAAATGAAAGAAAAAGAATGAGTGAACCAAGTGGTACATCTCTTAGATTAACACCCAATCTTTTAGTTGGAGAAAGTAAACGTGTTTCAGAGCCAACCATGACACAAGTATATCTTCAACTTCCTCATGAGAATAAAAAAGCTTCTTTAAAGCAATTAGTCTCAAAATTTGAAAGTCCTTTACTAAAAGAAGAACATTTTAGCAGTGAAAAAAAACCTTATAAAACAGATTTATTGGATGATTGTAACTTTATAAAATACAACTCTCCCATGACTAATATTTTCACTCAGATTAAGAACTTAACACTTCAATCTGAGCAACCTACTCATACAGTTTCTGCCAAATGTGATCACTGGTCTGATTCCATACAAAAACATCCTGCTTCCCATGATTTTACACAAAATCAGATTTTCAGCTCAAAAACTGAAGCTCAGAAAGCATACTCTTGGGGTCCAGAAACAACTTTATCCAAAGAAATCAAAGAAGTGAGACTATCGAACATTATTAAGCCACGAACCTTGGATTTAAAAAAGACATCAACTTGCAACTCTCAAAAAGAAGGTGTGCAAAAACGAGAAGACATATTAAGAAACTGTAATAGCATGAGTATACAAAACAAAAATAAAACACAATGTGTTCAAACTCAAGAAATTTCACTATCAGAAAACAAAGATGTGCTTGGAAATCCTGTTGATTTACCCTCAACAAAGAGAGAAGATGTTTTTGGTCCCATTAGATGGCACTCATTATCTCCTTTAAATTCCCCTACCAGAGAATTAGAATCACATGGTCGATTTCGATCAGAATCTTCTCCAGTGGATTCTAAAATTATTAATCGAAGGGAAAGAATTAATCGTTTAAAAGAAGAGCGAAGGAATCAGCTGAGAGAGAAATGGAGGTCGGCTAGTTTCAGTAAAGATTCTAACAATAAAGCATGTTGGAGAAGAAACCCATTCTCCTCACAAAGTGAATCTGAAACGTGTTCAAGAATTTTCAATTCTTTATCATCTCCAGTGAAAGAACAGGAGTGCCATACCATAGCTACTTGCCCTGCTGTATATGCAAAAGATACAGGTCCTAAACCTGTCATGAAAAACAAAGTAGGTGATGAAGAAGGAGAAATATGGGTTAGGGAACGTGCTCAAAAATGGCAAAAGCAATTCTTAGAAAAAGCAACTAATGCAAGTTTATCCTATGATGTTAGTCATTATGGTCCCAAACATTTCACAGAAGACATGCCTAGTACATGTAAAGGAAAATTTAGTGGACCTGTTTTGTCTCATGGAGTAAGACCTCCTATTCCAGAAAAGCAAGCAGCTAGATTAACAGTAAAGAAAGCACATATAGAAGGCCTGACACTCAAAATTAAATCCATCCCTGCTACACAAACAAACCAGACTGAATGTGATGAAGAATCAAAAATTGTGCCAAAAATATTTTTATCAGAAGAAACTGCCTCTGCTAAAACTAGCTCAGATAATTCCAGGGAAAGTAAATCTCTTCAGCATGTTCCCTCACCTCAAAAACATATTCGAGATAGAGTTGCTGTGTTCGAAGCTACATCTTAAAAATCAACAGGTCATTAGTTATTATCAATAGCCAGTGTTGAAACAGGTAGTGTTAAAGATAGATGCTTTGTTGATCAGCAGGATCTGATTTTTTGTTTTTGTAAAGAAATGTTTGAACAGATAGACTTGTGTGCATGCTGAGCATGCTTGATGTGAAAATTAAATTAACATGTTTTAAGACTTGCTATATGAAGTTTCAAAGTGTATAACCTAAAAACAGTTTCAAAAGAAAGATAGTGAAGTGCAGAAAGAAAGTCTTCCATATAGTTGGTTTTGGCACTTTTCTGGCTATACATTCTTGCTTTATTTCATAGTACATATTTAATGTCATTCCACATGGTCTTGGATGTGTTCAAGTGTTAGTGTGTCAGTTTGTACATCATTCCACTTTTACCTATAATTCACTCTCTGAAAACCAAAGAAGGAATTCATTTAAATTATTTTATAATCAGTAAAAGTATTTCTGGAAATTAAGATTGACAGTTGTGTCAAGTTTTAAAAAATGCTTTAAGGTTTCACATCTTTGTTAATTTAGGTAATATAATTATACCTTTTTAGCTTTACTAGTAATTGTTACTTCGACATGTATTGTAAAAAAGTGCTGAGTGAAAACTTCTGAATTATTCTTTATAATTTCTTTTCACTTCAAAACTCTGCAATTGATATATCTGACCATGCCATGCTACCCATTGATAAAGCCTTCATTGCAGTAGCCACGATAGGCAAAACTACAGTGAAAAGTAACAACTTTATTTTTTTTTTATGTTGTTTGACAAATGTATAGTTTTTACTGTCCACAATCTTTTAAGCAGTAATGAACACATGAATGTAAATAGAGAAATATTGTATAAAGCATGAAAAATATATCTACAAGTATTTACCAAAGCACAGATATTTTCTTTAATTTATGTATGCATTAGTTTTACCTTCTGTAAACTATGAAGTTAGAAGAGGAATCTCTGTAGCCTTAACTTGTATTGATCATCTTGGTGAAATTGCAGTTATCTACCTTAATAAAAACTTGTGCTTATGCATTATGTTGAATTGTTAATGTATTTGGACATAGGTTTATTCATGAAATAATTCTATGGTTGTTTTGAATCCACAATGAGATATCTGTGCTTTAAGGTTATTGAGTAGATAATAGCTATATACCAGTGTTTTCCAAGTTAATTTCTAAAGTGTGTGTAATCCAAGCTCATTACTGGAGAGTATTATTATGCATACATTGATAAGTTTTAAGTAAATTTATGTATATAATACAGTTTTGCATCAAGAATCCATCTCTTATGACTGGTTCTGAACTTCATGTATATATGTATTAATTTTAATTACAAAATGACAAAGTTTTGTTAGAGTTTCATTGATACATGTATTCCAGTTTTACTTGGTACTGAAACTTTGTTTCATTGATTTCTGGTGAAACTAAAATAGAAACACCCATACAGCCACAGTACACTTTTATTTGTACTTTGTTGTTCTTTGGATTTTTAAAAATGGTCAGAAAGCAATATGTAGTCTACAAGTAAAGAAAAATCATGTAAATGTATATTTCTGTATTTTAAAAGCATATGTGTGTGTATTTAAGGTATTTACTTTTTTGTATATTTTGAATTTCTATATGATAAAATTACAATCTTAGACATGATAAAATGTATTAGTCACTTTTACTGCCAATTTTATTGTCAAATAAAATAAGGCTCATCCTGTGATTCACTTTGCTGAAATTGTTACAGGATGTAATTTTCACTGTGTATGATCAAAAACTAGATGTATTTATACCGAAGAATGTAAAAAAACAAAAACGTATACAATGTATGTGTCAAGTATTAAAAATTACCTGATGCATTGCTTTAAAACAGTAGTGATTGAACTGAACCTTGCTTTTATATTTTCTACCAAGTTTATTTCCGACAAGATAAACCTTTAGAAATGTATGTTTTCATTATCTATTAGTATGACTTGAGATTTGTTTTTAAGCCACAATTACAAACCAATATATTCACCTGAGTGAAAAAACTCTGAAGTTGAATAAGGTGTATGGGATAATCAGTTGAATGTTAGTGTAAGAATACAAAAAAGTTATGATTATTCCACCTAGTATTCTAAAGTAAATGTGATAATAATTAGTTTGTATTACTGTGGCTGTTTGAAAGACATCATATATTTCCTTTATAACACTTGCCAATTTGGAAAAACTAATGTAAAAAAGTGAAAGATGCAATTCAAACAAATTAAAAAAAAATAGAAATTTGCAGTCAAAAATACAATATTTACATTCTTCTTTATTTATTTAATTAATGATTATTTAGTTACATCTATTTCTGTTTCAATCACACAACCCAGTTCATAATTTCTAATAACTACATATGTTTGTGCACTACCTTTATAATAGCCATAACACGTTTCTGATTGAAAGAATCACCATTTTACATCGTGTATGTACATACACTGTTGATAATTCATCACATCTGTTTTAATGATACAGACTTATTAAACATAACCAAATGAACAAAACAGTTATCCTAATACTTATGGTCACTTCCTGAAATACATGATGACATAAGGAGTAAAATGCTGATTTGTTTTTTAGGACCAACATATATGTATATATTCTGACAAGGGAAACAAATTTAAACAAATAGTGACTGTATTGTACCATCTTCAGACAAAGGTACAAATTTAACAAAAAATTGTATAATACAACATCATTCTTAGACTAGTATCTTTCTGAATATGCTTAACATAAAGCTGTTTATTTATTTTTATAAAGCTACTACTTTTTTCCTCAATAGAGGTGATTTTAGATTCTGCTGGACCTTAATAATGTTACCTCACATTTCAGCTACAGTAAAGAAAATATGGAGTTCAAATAATTTTGATGTAGGAATTAGAAGCAAGTAACATTGTCAGTACTCTAATTCATCTAATATTTTACAGATGGTTAATAAAACAAAAACTAAGAACTTCTGTATATAAAATTACATACTTAAAATAGAAAAATAATACTTGTATGTAAAGATACTGACTAAAGAAGCACACTAATGTAAGTAAAATTTATTTACACTTGCAAACATAACATTAACAATTGGATCTTGTTCTACCTCAACTATTAAAAGCTTTGTTTTTCTGTAAAAAAAATAATACAGAAAATACAATTAATATGAATAAACATAACAGAAAAATAAAACAAACCTTGCCTTATGATAATTTTGGTAACATTCAAAAGGTGATGACAACCTATAAAAGTTTTTTTTCTTTTACATAGAATATTTGAAAACCAACTATATAAAATTTACAACTACTTCAATAACAGCTATAGAGCCTTAACAATGAATTTTAAAAGTAACATTTTTTTTGTGGGACTAATCTAACAACATGAGATCCTTTCATGCTGCTTAGTTTGGCTTAAAATAATTCTGTCTCTATTAATGTTCAAATTATAGGTGTACTACACAACATGGCAAAAAAGATAAATAGAATATATTTGTTCCTTTTAATTTACAGGTACCTAGAGTTGGAGTAATCATTCTGGTATTACAAGTACATGCAAAGTTATCACCATATTTTAATAACAATTTATGTCTTCTTCATTAAAAGCTTTATTTTTAAGTTGTGAAAATATATTTTCACAATTCAGGTATGTATCTTTTATTACAGAAACCTTTATATTTTTTTTCCCTCATTTTAATGTACATATGGCAATAACACAGTAAATCAAACTGTGCAGACAATGTTTTTCTCTTTCTTTGCTGCATGTGCCACAAGTTTTGTGAAAAACACTGAAATTATTAGTGCACAATAACAGTATGAATAAAATAAAAACTGGAGAAGATATAGATTATATTTTAGGAAGTAATTTCAGGAGAATTTGTTTTAATATTTTAATGGTGTCTCAAGGATTTCATGGGTAATTATTACTGTTGTATTGTAATTTTACTGACAGAAGTGGCACAAAAGATTTAGCTAAGTCTACAGTAAAATTTTCTATTGCTACAAAATATATACAGTGATATCAATTTTTACTAGATCTGCATAAAACCATAAATAATCAAATTTCTGGATTTTTTAAAGTAACATACTACTTTCTAGGCAACAAATTATAATACATAACTTCATGACACTTAATTTAGTATGGTTTAACTTTGGATGTAATTTTGTACAACAGAATTTTGCACTACACATTTAGTTCTTCTGACTATTTGCTATCCAGACATGTCTGTAACATTATTTATACAGTTATGCACAAAAATTTTAAAATACTTCAGTTTAGCTGGATAAAGTCAGGATACATCTTAATAGTACACATAACTATCATTACTGCTTTTTATGCAGACAAAGGACAAAATAAGAAAGAATTGATATAAAAACTGCTGACTGATAAAACACCAATTCCTCATGTTCACTTAAAGAAAATGGCAAAAGACTAATAAATGAAAGTTCTATAAATGATGTGTTATGAACTAAGTGTTAATATAATCCAAATTAAACTTATCTAAGGCCATGTATAATTAATTAGTTGGTTATGTGGTGGCTACAGGTGTTTGTGATTTACAAGTGGAATAGTTTTTCTCTTCCTATTAATCCTGAGAATAAATACTGATTACTGTGCAATTAAGAGTAGTTATGTAACAAACATCTGCCATTGAATGAGCATTATTTCCTCAGGTGACATTGATAAACAGGTGTCTAGTAACCTGAAAAATAATCCAGGACTCCTGGTAACTTTTAATCTGCACTTTTTTTAACATGGCCTGATAATCACATTGTAATGAGATCCAATTCAATATAAGCCAGGGTCACAGTACCTCCAAAAACATTTTACTTTTCTTGTTTTAGACATCTAAATTAAATTTTGTAGGCAGTTGTGTCACTTTCTAGCACTCGGATTGAATTAAGGAATAGATAACACCACAGTATGCTACTTTTGAATGACCTTTTATATGTATATATATGAAAATGTGAAATTATCTATTACATCTTCTAAAAAAAATTCTTGTTCAGAATTTGTTTGAAGAAATTATCATAAAACCTGTCCTACATGTATATAAATCTCTACCACATAGCATTTCAAATTCTCCTTTTTCTCAGGCCTCTTAGTTTTTTTGGTTGTTTTTTCTAATTAGGCTAGAACATCCAATAAAAATCATCTAATTTATAATGTTTGGGAAATAATTATTCTAGATTGCCCAAAAAATGTGAATAAAGTTAATTTGTTACATTAATAGCAATTACTGATAAACCTGAAAGTCATCTATTTCATCATAGAATAACGAGTTGGTAGATTAGGTGTGCAACTACACTAAAGGTTATATAGTGAAAATAAAACCCATGTTTATGCAATGTTATAAAGGCCAGACAAAATTGGAAATATCGATATTATTCCAGTTTTATCTTTTGACTAGCTATACATGTAATTTATTGTACATTATAACGAGTAAGTACAACAGTAATAATAATAATATAAAAGATGTAAAGAAGGAAATATTGTTTATTTCTCTAGTATTTTCTTTCTTTCTTGATGTAATGTTAAAATACATCTATCAAAATCAAGGATATAGAACTAAAAGAACATAAATTCATGGGTTAAAAGGTCAATACACAATGTATATTTTTGTTCTGACCTTATATTTCCTAGAAAGTGTTTGTTTATTTTTAACATACTGGCTTATGTCCAAGGATAGTCTAGAATGTATATGAGCAATGATAAACAGAACCAACGAGAGCAATGGAAAGCAACAGAGATATAACATTTTTTTTGTGTTGAAAACCATTGACAAGACTATGAATAAGAGTACATGCACTACATCATAGTAAATAAAGCCATGGTTGTTCAGTATCCTTAATAATGACTAAGAACTACATATATGAAGAGGATGATGTACATATATCAGCCAAAATAATGTTGGGTTACATGTACCGAAATCCATTTAAGGTAGCAAAGTGGATTATCAATAAGCATTACATTTCTGTTAAATTCACTTGTTTTTATAAAAAACATAATGCATCAAATAATCTTTCTTAAACCCAATTTACAGAAAGAACTAATACATATGATCTATTTGAATAAGTACTAATAATTATGAAAAACCTTTCTTATTGGCCTTATAGAACTAACGGCAGTACTTAAAGTACAATCCACTACATAAAGGTTTTCAATATATACGACTTGTTCTACTGAATGTTTATCCTGCCAATTATGGACAGATATTTTTTTTTTGGTATGAAAGTGCACACTCCTCAAACAAACTAGTCTATTGCTCCTAATAAATTAATTCTAGCAAAATTAGTGCAGATTATGCACATCACTCCACTAACAAACATAAAGGACATATACACAAAATTTAATCCTATATTATAAAAATGATTTTAAAGGATAGCATTCACACTTAAAACTTGTTTTGATGATGTCAGCTTAATGATGATTTATAACAACGTGCAAATTAGCCATCACATAATAATTTATGTACTAGAATAAAGTCTACTCAACAGTTGTCATACCATAATACAAGCATGTCTGAATAATATTTCACAAGCTAGTACTACACAGAATAAGTCAGTTGCAAAAGAGAACATTTTTGATGTGTCTTACATATTTTTAGATTATCTCAGCATATTATAATTATAAT
>NW_013667723.1:115590-120560 GCF_000517525.1 Limulus polyphemus
ATTCACAAGCTAGTATACACAGAATAAGTCAGTTGACAAAAGCAGAACTATTTTTGATGTGTCTTACATATTTTTAGATTATCTCAGCATATTATAATTATAATGAGAATTTTCAGGATACAAATATTTTACATGCACAACCTATAATAATAAAGAAAGCTATGTTAACAGTTTTATCAGATAATATTCATAGGATCATTTCACATTAATGGAAAAAATAAGTACCAGGAATATGAAAATAGACTAGAATACTTGCAAAAGATATAATATGGTACCAAAGCTTTGAACTCCACTCATCACAATATCTATCTGATCTAGTTTCTCTTGAGCAATTCCATCAATCAACAACAATTCAGAATGATGTTAATGAGAATTCCACAGTTATTCTTCTGTACAAATCTGCAAAAAAAGCTCAAATACAAAACCATTTATAAGGGAGATGAAGAACTATTGTGATTTTCACACACTTAGGAACAAACAGTACAAACCATTTCTACATAACAATCTACACCACTGGAAGTACATTTTTTTGTCTAATAATATTTGACTAACTTTACATATAATAGACTTTATTCTATGTGATCAAAGGGTAATTATTAAAAACTATGAAGCCATCACAAAAGTGGACATTCCAAATGATCACAGAATGGGGCATGTGGTGCTACAAATCAACTTGCATGATTGAAGATAATTTCAAGGAAGCAAAAAATAAATATATAAAAATTAAAACAGGAACATGAAACTTTTAATACAGGATTAAAAAACAGATTATGAGTTCTTAACATGTAATAGTGAAGAATGGAATGAAAAACTGACAAACTGTGATGCAAGAAAAATAGCAAATTGTGGAAAAGAAAATGAATTTCAGACAAAATCATAAACAAACTAGATGAAAGAGGGAATGAACTGAGAAAAACAAAAGTCAAAGACCTAACAACAAGAGCAGGATGCTAGCCAGATAAAAAAAAACAGTGACAGAGGAATTGCTTACAGAGAAAATATTTGAAAAAGGGAGAGGACCTAAAACCATAAACAGTCTGATGGATGAAACAAAAGATCAACTGCTGACAGACTAGACATCTGTATCAGCTTACACCAGAGATTGTAAAGCTCAACAAAGATTTGAGACAGAAAGAACAGACGTGAAACTGGAATATGATAAAGAAATACAAGACATTTTACCTCAAAAGGTAGAAAGGTTTTGAACGAAAATGAAAAAAAGGCCTCAGGATTACATGAAATTACTAGCAAGATAGTGAGACAGGAAGGACAAGAAATCATTACAGTTTACACTCTTTTTAACAGAAGATTGGAAGAAAAGAGAATAATTTCCACAAGGAAAGAAGCAAAAAGAGAACTATCTTATAAAAAGGAGGAGACAAAGAAATTATAAAAACTGACAACCCAAACTATCAGTAACTGCGGGAGTAACCAGATGATGAAACAATGCCTTCTAATAATTGTATGTAAGATAGTTTGCACAGTATATTTAATTGGTTATACTAATTAGTGGTATATTTTTAGTTCTGAATTAGGTAGGTAACCTTCTTACAACCTTTTTACAAAAGTTCTACAAGCTTGAGTTCAACCTAAACAACAAGCTTAATTTAGAAAAGAATACTCCATAAATGATTATTTACAAGCCATTAACCAACTAATTCATAAAGCAAATTAATATCAACTAAGCTACTGCCTTGTTTTATAGACTTCAAGAAGGCTCTTGACTCCATTGAACATAAAGCCATTTTTGTTGCACTAAGGACAATAAGCATCACAGAAGGATATACTCAGATCCTGAAGGCTATATATATCATTACAACAGTCAGAATACATAGACAACAATGTGTCTGAGACAGTAAAAATATAAATAGGTTTTAGACAAGGAGATCTTATGTCACTCAAACTTCTTACAACAGCTCTAGAATATATTCTGAAAGCCCAGAAAATACAGGATTTTTGAGATTTGCAGATGTTGTAACATCTCAAGACAGGAAGTGTTAAAGATGCAGAGGATCAACTCAACAGGTTAAACTCGGAAAGTTTCAGCATCAGACTGAACATAAACAGAGAAAAAAACAAAATAAAACAAAAATTCAGGTTAATGAATATAGCTAGTAGGTAACATCCTTAAAATGGAGAACAACCCAAGAATAAATGTATCTGTATCTTTGAAATTGTTGAACATCTACATGCTACCAGCAATGTTATATGGATCAGAAACATGGGCTACTACTAAAAACAATGCAACAAGCAACAGAAAGACTAATGATAGGCATCCAAATATAAGAAAAAATAATTCAAATGTTATACATATTAAAACAATAAAAGAACAAAAATGGGAGTGCACTGGATATCTATCAAAAAGAGGTGATAACAGAAGTACAAAGAGGATAACACAGTAGCAAATAAGAATAGGAAAAAAAGAAAATGGAGAGTTGATATTGTAGAATATATGGGACATCAAGCTTGAAGAAATATTGGAAAAGCTCAGGATAGATTGAAATTATACCAGGAGGGAAATGTTTCGCAGTAGACTGCAAGTGGCTAAGAATTAAAAAAATAACTTTACATATTATGTATACACCGATGCTACATATTTACCAGTGTTTATTTTATCACCTGGTAATGTTATCAAACTGAGTGCTAGAAAATGCCTAGTTCCATTCACTCCATGAATAGATAAATGTACATATATCGATACAAATTCAGGCCATTAAACAAATGTTGATCAATGAAGTGCAGATCATTAAAAAAAAACAATTTCTCCAGCTGGCCAGCATAGTAAACAATCACTTTTTCACTGACTACTGAAAGGAATGAAGAGCTGATAACGTGAATAAGCCTGATAACCTTTAACCATCAATCATGAACCAAAGAAGGCATGACAAATTTTTACATATGACAACCCTGAAGCTTTCGAAGCTGCTTTTCTTTAACTTTTCTTAGGCACATCAGGCTTCTATACAAAACTGGGACTAAGGCAAGACTTTTCAAAGAATGCAATTCTCAGATGTTCATGCAGGCAATGAGTTCTCTGCATATCTGATTATACTGTAAGCTATCTCCAGATATACGCCTCATTTTGAGTCCTCGTTCTGAAGGTCTTGGTCCATCACAGACTTCAAGTTCTATTTGAACACCAGCTGGGTGCTCCAAGGCTAAAACACGCTCTGATGGCTGCAACATTAGTGAAAGGCCCTGGGCTCTGGTATCAAGTCGCTGCTGGATCTCATGTAACAAATCTGAGCAACAAGTTGATTCAGGAACAGCACTAGTGGTGATAGCAATGCACAAACTTCCACTAGCTGTCTTCTGAAGCTCAGAATTAGCTTGCAAATTACAAGTTAAATGACTTGAGAATAAGTTGCCAGACACTGGACTTGGTTCACTCTGAGAGCTCTTGTTCCCAAAATGTAAGTAATTTTCATCATGATCTGTGCTTCCATGTCCTGCAGGAGGAAAAGTCTGTCTTAGGTGTTCTGAATTTTTGTATGATTCACGTGTGCTGTGAATAGGTAGCCACCTTGGTAAATTTTTTGTTGGAGATTTTTGAAGTTGTTCCTCCACAAAGCCACTAGTATCTGAAAATGAGGGAATCTGGATGGAGGTTATACATTCTTCGTATCCTGAAGATGTCTCAAACAATCTTATCTGGCCCATGTCTTGTAGTGGAGTATCAGAAGCTCTGTAAGGTAATTCAAACTCACTGTAGTCAAGGTTTTCCAAAATATCAGAAGATACCTGAATTTCTCCTGTTTCATCTGTCACACTTATCTGAGGATAGGTGTTGATGGGTGAAGAAATAGTTTCTGTGATCTGTTCTTGGTTATCTCTCTCTAATTTACCAGCTTGCTTGGAGTTTGAGGATGAAGATTGACATTGCTCAGTAGCATCTTCTTGAATCATGCACAGGTTCTGAAAAGTGGTTGGGGAAATGTTACGATGAGGTTGTCCCACAAGACCTTGAAGGCGAGGAAAAATTGTTGGTAAATTTGTAGGGGAATCTGGAAAAGATGGTGGAGGAGATACTCTTTGTTGTGGTGAATTCATTCCTGTGACTCTGTTATATGGTGGAGACACTCCACCCAAAGACACACACACTGGTGGTGAACTAGCACGTGGAGGAGTGCCAAAAACTTGGAATGCTGAGAAGGTACTTTCATGTGTGCCAAATCCCACAGGACTTCCTCGACGCTGAAGCTGGAGTCGTTGAAAGTGCTGTGTCAGAGACACAGGAGAGGTGGGCCCACTGGAAGGGGACTTGTGAATGGGAGAACCAGAGATTGAAGGAGGTGATGATGTGGAAGTTTGGCTGAGAGAAGCTTGCAGCAAAAACATCTGTTGAACATGAAGTGAATGACGTCGCTGTAACTCTGCTTGAACTTGGGGGTCCACTGGGCATGCATGTTTCTAGTTATAAAATAGATACCATTTCAGTTTTAAAAACAAAGAATATTCATATTATGTCTAAGATTGTTTCAGTGTAAACAATTTCTTTTAAAACCTATATGTATACATTCTAGTGACTCAAAAATCTGAATTTATAGAAATATATTGTATTAAATACAATTTTCCCTTAATACATACAATTACAAATATTTTCCAATGTTGCAATTTTGACAGCAGGAGCTCAAACACATGGGATTCAAAAAAATGTATAATCATACTTAAGATTCTTAAATATCAAGAGCATATGCTCATTACTTTGTTAGTACATATTAAGTAGTCAAAAAATTAATGTCGCATTTTGGAACACCTTCATTAACCACCCCCCAAAAAACGTACACGTATAATAGTTAAATGAACTGCCTAGACATCACATTAGTGTAGCCTATATAATGTTTTTAACATTTGTAAGAGTCAATGATGGTTCAGCAAATTTCGTTCAGGTGACTTTACCCTTAAAAACTGTGATGGCAGGGGCCCGACATCTTGGAATTGATACTGATGCTCTGAAGATGCTTGTTGAG
>NW_013667723.1:121146-128689 GCF_000517525.1 Limulus polyphemus
TGATCATTGTTTCCCACACGTGAACGTTGCTTCATCTCTTCTGGCACGTAATGCACGTGAACCATTTTTGAATTGTCACTGGTGATGAAAAATAGATTCTCTATGCGAATATTAAATGACCAAAACAATGGCTCAGTCCTAGACAAGAACTACTTCCAACTCCAAAACCTGGACTCCATCCACAGAAAGTGATGCTTTGCATTTGGTGGGACATCAAAGGAGTAATTCATTTCAAACTCCTCAATCCACAGCAAACTGTTAATGCAGAGATCTATAGTCAGCAACTGGAATGTTTAAATCAAGCCCTTCGTCAGAAACACCCTTCACTCCTCAATCGGAAAGGTGTTCTTCTTCTCCCCAACAATGCATGTCCACATATGGCATGTTTGAAGCAACACAAGATTATGGAGTTGGGTTGGGAAGTTCTCCCCTACCCACCATATTCTCCAGATATGGCACCATCAGATTACCATCTTTTCTGTTCACTGTAACACCATCTTAATGGGAAAACGTATGCAAATGTGGAAAGTGTTAAAGAGGACATCGACATGTTTTTTGCTTCAAAGCCAAGTGATTTCTTTAATCAGGGCATTAACAACCTGATTGTAAGATGAAAAAGCATCATCGATAAGAATGGAGACTATTTCATTTAATAAATGTTTTGTTTTGATAAATAAGTTCTTCGGATTATTTTCATCTAAAAAAAGCGACATTAATTTCTTTACAAACTACTAAAAGGAGATAATATATGACATTAGAGAAGAAAACTACTATTAAATACATTAATAATTAGTAGGTACTGAAGGCCTAAGAACAATACAATGGTCAGATCCAAAGAGTGTTTTAACCACAAAAAATTATTTGAAGGTTGTATTTTTAATCCTATATATTCTTTGTGTAATCTTCATGGCAACTGAACACAATGAAGAAATGTAATGTGTGTAACAAATAGAGATAGGAGAACACAACAATGTAAGTTCAACAGTACTGCATTAAGGTTTATAAAATTTTATACAAATAGTGCATAAAAGCAAGGCATCTCATATGTGCATATCAGGAAAGCTATAAAAACTAAAATGTATTAATACATAATACAAACATTTTCAAAATACTAGGTTATATCCCACAAGCTATATCATAATAAAACTTAAAGTTAACTCTCAACAGAAATGTTTTTAAAAACTACCAATTATAAATTACATCCAGCATGAATTTCCAGATCATCTGTAGTGATTTAAAGTGTTTATTTTAAGGAAAGCTTCGTCATAACTTCATACAAGTCTTACTTCTCATCTCCTAACTTTATTCATTCCTCATCCACATCCATTATTTGTCTTTTTTTTTTAAAGTAAATTGCTATTAACCCTTTCACTGCACAATTAATTTTCAGGCTGATTCCCAAAAAAGTGCCAATTATCCACCAAAAAAATAAAAGTATAAATTTGACCCCGTGTATTACTTTTTCAATATTGAAACAAGCAGTATTTTCTATATCTGACAGTAGCATTTCTTTAAAACTGTATTGGATAGTAAAAAATAATGATTCAAACAAAATATTGTAGAACATTAGAAGAAAGTGTTCTCCAGTAAATGGCAAAAATATAAGCAAAACTAAGTCAATAAGAGGCCAAGATCATTACAAAATATAAAAAAATTATTTAGGCAACAATATCCAAGATATAAAGGAGCTTTCTTTATACAGATTCTACATGTGTTCAGGCAAAATTGGTAATTTTGGAAAAAGGCAGATAAACATCCAGGTTTCAAGGCACAGAACACAGATGGTAGCATGCACGCAGGTTTGGTGACTGTTTCAAGTACAGGGGGATATTCCTGCATGTCACAGTAGAGGGAAACGTTTTTTTTGGTAGCCACGTGGTAAATCTGATATTCACAGTCAATGTTTATTCAGATATATCCGAACTATGTAGCGAAAGGGTTAAAGACAACAGCTTCTGTCTATAAATCAACCTTATCAAAAGAAGATAGTTTCTAACAAACAAGTTAATGACAAGAAATTGTTGTTAGCTTATAATACATATTAAGGAAGGTCACAAGTTCTCTATACATCTTACATCAAATGAACCTTTAGCTTTTTATGTATATCATATTTCCCTATGTTTCTCTCCTAATTCTTACTTGAGTTACAGGAAACAAAATGAGATGTGGTGAATTACGAGAAAAGATGAATATAAATTCAGTTTAGCAGTACATGATTAAGATGAGAATCTAACAATATTAGAGACGTTGCGTAGAAGACACAACTGAACATACAAGCACAGGAGGTCCAAGTATTTTTTGGAAGTTCAATTATGCTGTTGCTATGAGATTTGAAGAAATCTTTAGTAAAGAACTTTCATTTTGTTGAGTAGTCAAGTTACTCAGTGTTGCAACTATTTTAGCATGTTTCATTCTAGAGGTTATTTCTATTCATAGCAACCATGGCTTTTCTTTATCTATTTCAAGAAACACTATTCAGTGGTCCATGTAAGGGTATTTGCATTTTGTTTCTCCTTTCAGTTGAAATTAGGTTTTAATAAATATATATTTTTCACTGAATCTATAATTCTTGAAGAGAGAGAGGTTTGGTTTGACAGACAATCCTTCATTTAGGCAATTATGTATGCAATTCTTCCAAAGATCAAAGCTAAACTGAAATCTCTATAAAAGCAACATAATAATTTAAATATTACATTATTTTCAGAAAGATTTGAAACAGTATATTGTTTTAACTTTTACAAAACATTCAAGAGCTGTAGCAATTAATCAAGACGAACTTTTCTGTTTTTTAGTTTTAAGTATCAACTTGCTGCATAACTAACACTGAAAAATACAATGGTTTGTAAGTTAGGTGTTAAACACAATCCAATTTTCTTGACTGGAAAAAAAAAAAAAAGGCTCACTCTTAAGTATAAGCAATGTAACCCCTGAAAGTCATGTTATTTACAGCTCAAGAAGTAAACTCAGAAACTTTTATGAAGCTTTGTTTGACATTAATTTAAACCTTTTCAGTACGGTGAGGTGCACTGGGATTCCACAGGTCTTTTCTTCTCAGAATGGAATTGCTTATTCAAATTGCATGCAACCTAGTACACATGTTCTTTAAAAATCCATAAAATTTGATTTAGTATTCCTTTCACTTTTTAAGCTGTGCAATTTCCAAACTTTTGTTTCAAGACACCACAAGAATTATTGGCAGTCGCTTGCTATTGAAACCAAACATTTCCACTCATAGAATTTTATTTGATCCATATTGAAATAAACAGTTTATAACCTACTCTATTCAATTGTACTTAACACACTGCCTGTAGCTACTTCAACACTATGCTTCATTAGTAATTGTTAAAACCACATGCTATGACACCATAAAAAAGGTGGTAATGAAGGGTTGTAGTAATATAATTATTGGATAAAGAAGGATAAATTATATAAAAAAGAAATACATTTTGAAGAGATAATAATTTCTTACTAAATGTAAAGATAATCTTCCTATACTGAAAATGTATTTCCGATAGGTACTTTCCTCTTCTCACAAGATTAACTATTCTCATTCATTGCTGCCCTCTATATGCAAACTTTTTTATTACACATGCCACAAGTCTTATGTTGACTGGTTCACTTGAAAACCAAAACCAGCCCATGGGGTAGGATGAGGGTTCCCAATCAAAGGGGTGAACTGCATTTTGACATCTCACTCCGTTATATGGTTAATCACAAATCAGAGGATATTACGTCATCTACACTGGCAGAACACCACCACCCTATGTTGAACTGAATGGTTATATCCATCTTATGTGGAACCCATCCAGCAAGGGGACTCCATGGTCGACCATCCCAGTAGCTTAGAACTGGTAAATGGTAAGGACTCCCATATTCCACAAGAAGAAAAGGGAGTATGAGAATTTGTTGGAGAGCCCAGAGGAAAGTCAACAACAGAGACAGTGCAATGGGGATCACAAAACCCTATTTTGAAAAGCAGACCATACTGATTTATTCAATCAAGGCATGGCAGGGATGGGCAGCTATCCCCTTCTGCTTATGGGGGGTACAGTCTGGGATAGCCAATTTATGAAGCAAATATCACGAGGTTGTTTACCTACGAGAGATCTTGTGAAACACCTCATTTCAAAGGTGAGTGTGTGAAGCCATGTAAAGGAAAGCCCTAGTCAACATGGCATACAATGCAAATTTAGAGTTAAAGAATACCTGCTCAGACACCACTCACCACAGAATGGGATTCAAGTAATGAAGGTATGAAGAATGGGCCCCTAAAAGAAATGAAATTATTAATAAAGATTTACCCAGTGTCAGTGTGGCACCAAAGTCTTAAGTACAGCCACAGGTGGAAGGTGAAACCCTGAGGAAGCTGAATCTGCGATACGATGTAAATAATCGAAGATTAATGTGTTAGGGTTGGTCCACATGCCTGATTGTAGGATTTCCTCCAAAGGCCGACACAGATGAGAAGCGAGCGAAAAGGTGAGGTGTCAGATTTGATCAGAGGTAACACAGAACGAAATACGGTGGGAAGGGGACAAGGAGAAATAAGCCAGCTGGATCAAATGACAAACCCAACTGGTGAAGGTAAAAGGGGAGAGATCTCTGGATGAAGAGGGTAGCCATGGGATAAAGAAAAACTGGAACGGGAACCATGGAAGGAAGCCGTGCAGGCATTATAACAACAAAGGGCATGTACAGGACAGTCTGTCCAGATCATGATGTGGGTAGAGATGAGAAATAGAGGGAAGGGAAATAGGCGAGAAAAAGGAGTTACCCTCAACAGCAGCCGAGGTTTTGGGTAGGAAGGAACGATCCGGATAAAGGAGAAGATAGGTATGGGGGTAAAGTGTGCATGTAACATCAATGGTGAACAAGTCAGAGCATCAAAACCCACAGGCCAAAAGGAGAAGGAAATATGCCTATAAGGACAGGTGAAACAAAGAACATTAGGAAATAGGTTTGAATGGAGGTAAAGTAAGGGAATGGAGGACCACATTAATGTCCCAATCCTGAAGAGCAGGTCATCAAGGACGTCGAAAAATCTAGAAGGAACAAATTATCATGGTAAGGATGGATGAGAGAAACATCCTGCAGTAACAGGAAAGAGAAAAGGTATGGAATAAAGCTGCTCAATAACCTGAAACTGAGGAGACCGAAGACCCCTGGACAAAAAGCCACGTTAGAAACTCGGAGAGACACAACAAACAGTAGGAATAGCAGCAGGAAATCCCCAAGCCTGAACCCATGTGCAAAAGACCATCCACTTTCGCTGATACACTTCCATGTAGGAAGGATGGATGTACTGAGCCAAATGAAAAGCTACATGATGGGAGAAGCCAGATCTCATCACCAAGGACTGAACAAAAGCCAGGCATGAAGATGGAGGACATGAATTGAGGGATGCAGAACCGGTGACTGGGGTTGATGAAGGAAGTCAAGTAAGAATGGAAGTGGTACAGGAGGGAATAATTCTCGTTGGAGTAAATGAGGAAACCATGGTTGAGCCAGCCAGTATGGAGCGATCAGAAAGACCCGGCACAGAATGGCATGGATAAGGGAAACTACCTGATGAAGCGGTCAGATAGGAGGATAAACATAGGAATTTGTGTGATCAATCCTGGCTGAAGGCATCTATAGCCAAAGCCTGAGGATGAGGTACCAGGGACAGAAAGAGGGGTGACAGGTGGTGAATGCATCAATGTGAGGAAAACCCCACAGATTTCAAAGCTTCCTGGAGGTAAAGAGTAAGAGGATGTCCCCAGAAAATTCCTAAGGATTTCTGTGAAGAGCCTCAGACAGGAGATGGATTGTGGAAAGATACCGCAAAAGAGTTGTGAAGGTAAGACAGAGGCGGGAAAATTAGGCATGGGTGAGACTAACGAGAAATTTGGGGCCTGCCCCTCCAAATGGGTAAAACAGAACCAAACAGTTGTTGGTAAAGATATGGACAGTAAACCCTATGATAGGTGAGGGCAGACTGATCTGAAGCCCATGGGGGAAGAAGCATACTAATGCCATTGCCCAACTGAGAGGCAAATTGTTGAGAATGAACCCGATTGTCAGGGGATGAGGGAAAAAACCAAATAGGGTTGGGAAGAATATTCATGTAGTAATGAAGGACTCAAGTCATAAGATATGGGAGAAAGGGTTAAAACATCACATACCTGAGAAATAAAGCCCGAAAAAAATGTGGAGGGCCAAACAGGATCTACAGGAAGGGTATGGGAAAGCACAGCAAATTCAGGATGTCGAAACAGGTGATCAAAGTCCTTGTCAGCCTGCCCAGGTTCCACAGGTTCAGGAGGAATTGGGACAATGTCTGGAGATATAGATTGGCCCATATAATGTTCAATCTCCCTGCAAATAAACGTAGAAAAATCTCCCAACGGGTTGCCAGCACCTGAAAGCCTGTGTTAAAGCACCTGTCAAATGTGAGACATCCGAGGTGGTGACATTAACTTCAGAATTCATGTTGTGTCAGTTGAAAAAAGCATTTGAAGTAAGAAATAAATGTAACTAGAATAAGGGTAATGGAACTTGAATGCTTTTAAAAACTGAGTATGTAAAATTAAACTACTTTGAGAACTAATGCAATCTCAAACACCAATGAAGACAAAAAAAAGAAAGATATCCAAGTGCAAATGCTGCCAAACAAGAAGTGACAGTTCAGTAAAGGCACAAAGAGGGAGTCACGTGTGTCACGTGAGTGTACTATTCTCCTATTGGTGGAGAAGTGATGCATGACGATTTGCATGAGAGACACGTTGGAATCACTTGATTTCAATAGGAAAGGTGCGGAAGGCTTGTGGCATGCGTAATAAAAACTTAGCATATAGAGGGCAGCAATGAACAAGAATAGCTAATCTTGTGAAAAGGGGGAAGTATCTTATCAGAATCTATACATATGAATGGGAAAAAAATTCTAAATGTGTTTTTTATAGGTAAGACTCCTCGGAGCTATACAGAAATGAAGGATGGAATATTTTTTTAATTTTATGTGTGTTACCCACACTAAATAAATGTTACATAATGATATCAATTATAAAAAATATTTGAGCTAAAAAGTGATGAAATTGAGTGAGAATTATATTTTTCTCTAAATTATAAAATTTAATATACAGTTGTACACTTCACATCTGGTAAGGTTAAGTTTATGTAGAGAAGGTAATCTAATTTCCATGCAACTATAAAGGAATAATGATTTTCATACAGAAAATATCTTTCCTTGGATAATTAGAAAAAACTTAACTTATAAAAGAAAAAAATTAACTAACTTTCTTAGTCAAATACAGAAATGGAGCTTATAAAATCTCCAAAATAAGCAGATTAGGTAAGGAGAAAATATTTGCATAATACTTTAAATAAATATTTGCTAATGTTCCAGTTTGCCTTTGTGTCCATTTTTGTGAACTGTAAAATTGTTAAAAAAAATTACAAATTTTAATTTATTAGTCTCAGCAGTTGTTTGCAAAAATGTCTGTACAAATTTAATTAATTTATTTGTGGAACACATGACAAGTGTAATAGTCCTAATCCTGAATAA
>NW_013667723.1:128710-141000 GCF_000517525.1 Limulus polyphemus
TACCTGTAACTGTTGATATTGCTGTTGAAGAGCTTTCACAGTCAATGCATTATCCATTGGTACAGGGCCTGTCCCTACAGTCTGGTTGTAAAGTCTTTCTAGTTGAGAGCGATATGGATTCATTGGTGTACTGCCATCACTTGCTCTTCGACCAACAGCTAATGAATAATATTACATAAAAAAATATTATTTTTCTACTTCTAAAACTATTGGATTTAAATCAAATAATATACCTGACTATATGTATTCACATATACAAACTGTAATGGTCCTTGATCCTAGTAATTTTACATACTTTTTGATCAGAAGTAAATCATATTACACATATAAGAATCTGTAGTATGGTGAACAATAATTCACAAAAATAGGTGTCTGATTTTTGTTTATAAAAATGTGATATGAAAAAAAGCAAAAATTTTATAAACTTGCTTACAAACAACTTAGAGCCATGCTAGTAAATATGTTATTGACCCTTAACCCTTTCAGCATGACTTTTGTATTCCTAAAATAGAAACAATGTAGGTACATAAAAATGACACCAAAAGAATGTGAGTGCAATATTCAAAATATCTTTATGGTGTACATACAGATCCCACCAGTCTTACTTAAGCATACACTGGGAAACGTATAACCAAACTGTACCAAAAAGGGTTTACTCAAAGATTCAAGATTTGTAAAATAAAGATATATCTTTATACTTCAAACTCCAGTCAGTACCTTATAAAAATGACATAATAAATAAACACACACTTTCACCACAGACAGTCTACATTTGCCTCTATTAGAGATAAAATGTTAAACTTCCAACCAAAACACACAGAATTGAAATCTGCAAAAAAACAACCAACTTCTTCTGCATTGTAGATCATATTTATATGTCAATGAACCAAATGTAATTCTAGTAAATATTATGAGGTATGTAAATTCAAAGCATTCTCATAGTCATAAAATAATAGATTAACGAGTCTTTAATAAAGATTATATGTTTTTAAATACTGTCCTGTAATAATAGTAACAACTCATTAGTAGTTGTAGTTACCTGAAATTTTTTCTGTTACAGTGACAAGTCCAGTTCTCCGCTGCTTCAATAACGGATGTGTCTTCCAATGGACTTCTTGAACTTCTTCTGGTGTAGCCATAGCCAAAGTGTGACGTTTTGAGTGACCCCGTGTCTGTAGATATCTGCAGTGAACATTTAACATAAAACTTGTGTCCAAGCAATCAAGTTGAAAAAACAAATGTCAGCATGGAAATTTAAACTACTGGCCTATTATGCTTCTTTATTCAACAGTGCAATAAATTTCTCTATTAGCTTTCACAAATTTGAGTACACTGAATGACCTGATTTTGAGATGTGGGGCTTCTTCCAAAAGAATGGTCAGTCTTGTTCTGAATATTTCTGTCATGTAAAACAGCCAGAACTTATGAATTCTAAACAAAAGGTATATTTATTGACTGTATCAGTTTGAAATAGAAAGACTACCCTATATAAACTATGAATGAACATCTGAATCCCCCATTTATGATGTAGTAGTACTTTGTCACAATTCTCATTCTGGTGATGTAGACAATTTTTCTCATTGTTTTTTTATTATTTTTTTATGACAGACAATCCTTTCATCAATATGGATGTAGTTTACACAAATGTGTATCAAACACCTTCCTCAGATGTAAAAAATATAAATACAATGTACTGCACATAGCTTCATGTATTACCTTAGTCATTTCATTTAGTCTTTTAGATTTGATTTAATTCACTGTTAACAGAATAAAAGCATATTCTGTAATGTTTTATATCAAGTGTACCAACTTTGTTTTGAAATAGGGCAAGCTGAATCCATTTCTGCAATTTTGTAAGATGGTACATGAATCAATAGTTTTACATATTTATTTTAAATCTACCAACAGAAATATTGACACTTGAAAACAGCATAATTTACATAATTTAGTAAACAACGTTAACTCTTACAGAACCATACCATATTGCACATGAAATTAAAACACATACATGTGTTGCTGAATAGGCTTGTTGTTCATATATCAAAAACCAATAAAATATAAAATTAAACATAAGTTATTACAGAAAAAAATATCTAATTTGGCAAATACTTAGAACACATAATATAGGCCAATATGTTTACTTTAAAAATTCCTAGTTTAATATTGTTGATGACACTTAACCCTACTTTTATATATTATAAAAGCAGACTGTTATATAACTATCACAATTTTCCTATCTTTCTAACTATGTGACAAGAGCTGATATAGAAAACAATGTAATATAATATGCCATTTGATAGATTAAAACCTTGGCTTTCTATTGGTTATAAATAATGTAGTATCAAACGTAAGAGAGAACTATTAACAATTTCTGAATGAAAGGATGTGACAGGTGGGCATGGCATGTAGGGTCTGATTTCCTATTTTATGGCTCTGTAACCAAATAAGATTGAAAGCTATAAAAATTATGCTTTGTCTGAGCGATGACAACATTATAAAGAGTAATTTACGTTAAATTTCGTACTTCTTGGAGGGGTAGTAAATAAATTAGAGAAGAGGGGATGCCTAGAAAGCAATTGTCCAAATTCTCACACTAAGGAAAATTGAGGATTTTTTTTAATATTGCCTTATAAAAATTAAGAACTTAAAACTTTTATAACATTAAAATTTGGATTATTATCTACGTTTTTAGGTCAAGTGTTAGATATACACGACTAACTGTTTTTAAGTTTAATACAAGAGTATTATTTAGTTTACATGTGTGAGCATTAAAGTAAGTTATTTTTAGAAATGATAGTTATGGCAAGCTAACTTACATAACTGTTTATGAATCATTTGTTGCATAGTTCAGTTGTTGTGAATTGATGTCATGTTATTCAAACCTTCTGAATTTTTCTCATTGCTTTATGTGAGTATTGTTACATCATAATGTCTCGTAGTTTGTAGAAAGTTCTAGGCCTCAGTCAGGCAGTATATATATAGGCAACCAAATTAGTGAAAGTTAAAGTGAAGTTAAACTGTGTGTCAGTTTAGACACAACAGTTGACTTCTAAGGTGAGTTTCACAGCTTGTAATGTAATCACAGAGACAGAGGAGAATATTTAGTCTTGTCAAAGGGTGTTCTAAAGTAATCAAACTGACCTGTGTAAACTTTGACAAAAAGGAGACATTATTTAAAACTCTGGATACAAATGTGGTAACCAACAGTGTAATGAAGTCTTCTACGTACGCTTGATTTTTTTGAATACAATATTTTAAAGCTATCAGATTGTGTGCTGTCCATTTATTTTTGAAATGTATCATCAACAAGTCACAGATACCAACTATAAGAAATCTGACCCTATTAAATCTGGCATAAGGTGTATTTATATACCATGATAAGAAAATAGTTAATTACATTTTCAATGTAACTCACTATAACCTCCTGCAATGTACACAAAATGATACCCATTCTGAAAAGAGTTAAGTGGTCTTCTGGAACACCCCATCTCACAGTGGGCACATGTAGAACCAGAGTGGATGATGTAAGTGCTTTTTACTATCCTAGCTCAAAGTGGATTTTGGGTAAACATATCCTAGGAGGCAACACCAGCCACCTGGTTGGAACCTTTGGAATGAAAGAGGGGTTCTAAAGAGAAATAGTATGTATTCTTCTCACAGACTGTGAGTGATTGAAGAATAGTGACCTATAGAATCTGAAAACCATCAGAACAGAAAACAGCCAAAAGGTGTAGAAAAGAAGATGAATGTGTTGAGAGAGTCCAAATGCCTGCCTGTAGGATCCCATCCAAGGGCTATCAAAGAATGGATGTAAGAGAATGAAAAAAAGTGATGAATTGAATGGGAAGATAATGGGAAATAGTCTGTGAGCATCCACATCCTGAAATGAACATGTCAATGGAGGAGTTCACAGACCTATCCCATAAGGGAAGAAGGAATGAGGTCCATGAAAAAGAGGGGTCTCGGGGAAGGGACAGACAAAGTTGGGGACCTCTAGAGGAAGAGGTCCATGATAAGCTACACTGAACATCCCAACAGGACACATGAGCCAAGCAGGGTGTGAATGATCCAAAAGATGACAAATAGAAGGAAGAAAAATAGGAAAAATAGGAAAAAAAGTACGGGGTACAACTCAATTGGTCAAAATGCAAGGAAAAATTTGTCCAGAAAAAGGAAAAGTACAATAAGAGGATCATCTGTAGGAAATACATCAGAACAATGATAATCACAGGGGTGAAGTGGGAGGAAACAAGTCAGGAGATAAAATGGCACAAAAGTCAGGAAATCAATGGCTGAAATGGGTTATGCACAAGACTGTGCAAAACCTCATTCTGGTCTCAGTCAGGCAAGGGAGTTGAGCAAGGAGGAACAAGGAGAACAAAGGAGTAGAATGTAATGAAGGGAACAGGGGAAGAAACACCACTGGTTACTGGAAAAGGAGAACAGAGGAGCAGAATGTAATGGAGAGAACATGGGAAGAAACACCACTGGGTACAGGAAAAGGAGAAAGTCTATGGACAGGGCCACCCAACAACTAGGAACGGCTGAGACCAAGAATCCATTGATAAACATTTGGATAAAAAATTCAGGAAGGTGGTGCCAAGAGGAAAGGGTTGATGGAAGGATCAATAACAAAAGAATGTGACAAGAATAATGTCACATCAGTCAATAGCCCAGTCCAATGGGCAACAGATTGAGCAGAATCCATGTGCGAGGGTGGAGAGAGGACATTCCTGTATGAGAATGTAAAGCAAGAGAGAGAGGCAATAATAGGGAGAGGAAGGGTGTGTGATTATCAAGCAGATCAAAAAGGTGAGAAAAATAGGGCCAAAGAAAGAGAGTAGTGTGTAAACTGAGGACCAGAAAGAGAAGACAAATAGAATAAGTGTAAAGAAAGAGGTAAGAATAGACCTGGCTGAAAAAATCGACAGTTAGAGCTGAAGGATGGGAGATAAAGGACCATAAGAGAAGAAGATTGGAGATGAAAGGGGTAGGAAAACCATCCAAGAGGGGCATGTCCAATCAACGGTAAACCCCATGGAAGACATGGAGTTGTAGTGGCTACTCTGATGATGGAATACAGACTGGCTGAGAGAAGTGATCTGCCACCAAAATTGAAGCAAATGATGTGAATGGGCTCACACATGTATGGCTAATGCCCCAAAACAAAAGGCCCTGGAACAGGATCCTCAAGGACAGTTGGAGTAAGGAAAGACTATGGAATAGACTAAGTAGAACATGACCTAGTGAACCACCTGTATGGGCAGGAATGGAAACATGCCTGTAGGTCGAGCATATTGCTGTGGGGTGAAATATTGTCGGGAGTACAAACATCAGAAGTCCTGTCCTCATCAAAAAAAGTATCTCAATCACAGAAAGAAGCATTGAAGAAGGGAGAGATATAGTTAGAGATGAGGTAAGGGAACACATGAAGTAGTACAGGCACTGTAATGACAAGTTCTAAAGGAGACAACAAGGACCCCATGAAAAAAACTTGGGTCCAAAACTACACTGTAGGATATACGGCATGCCCCAAAAGGATTAGGAGCTTTAGGGAAGCCAGAGTCTCTAAAAGGACAAGAACATATCATGCAGGAAGAGAATGGAAAGTGTAAAACCTGGTGACCAGATATGTCATAGCTCACAGACGAAGATGAGGGACGAACTTGGACGAGAAGAAAGAGAAAGAAAATGACAAATGTACCCAACACAAAGTGGACATGAAAAAGGGATTAGATTTTAATATAAGTCCCCATTTCAACCAACTCATCATAAAAGAAAGGAGGTAAAAGAAGGGAAAACATTTGAGAATAGGTTGACAGATAAGTCAATGATAAGGAATGTTAGCACTAGGTTGTGAATATGGCAAGTGAAGGCTCTCAATGAACCAATGATTATAAAGGAGCTGATGCTGAGACAAAAGGAAGAGCAAGAAATGGAAAGATGAAAAGAGGATGGACAGAAAAGAGAAACAAAGGGAGGAAAGGCCAAAAAAGATATGGAGGAAAGTGTCTGATACATCAACCATGGCCGACTACAGACCAGGTGAAGAAGACCACAATGGAGTCATAGAGAGGAGAATAGGAAATGGAAAGAGAAGTGAATAGAAGAGAATGAGGATTTGTTTGTTTGAAGCTAAGCACAAAGCTACACAATAGGCTATCTATGCTATCCCACCAGAGGTATCGAAACCAGCTTCTAGCATTGTAAGTCTCCAGACATACAGGCAGAAAGTGAAACCAACAGCAGAAGAAAAGATGGATACCCAAGTATCATACGTGTGTGATAATCACTGACAAGAAGAGTGAGAAGAAGAGAAAAAAAAAGGCCCGGAGTGTGGAATGAAAAGGTTAACAGGAAACTGATCTAGATGAAAAAAACCCTTGGAAAAGAATAAGAACAGAAGTTGTAGAATATTAGTCTAGGTTACCAGGAAGCAAGAAAAAATACTGCAGACATCCGGGTAAATAAATGAAGCCATGGTAATAATAAGAGCACAAGAAGTAAGGAAGAAGTACTGGAAAGGACTTAACCCAAGTCCTAACTGCAGGGGAACACAAATGGTAAGAAACTACCTAAAGCAAAACAAGCTCAGGGCACAGGTCCAGCAGATCATTACCAATTAAGGAAAAAGAAATTCAACTGACGAGATGACAGTAGGAAGCCCAGGAAGAAATGTGGTAATCAACAATACATTGAATAATAAGTTTAATGAGCCTCCTAATGCCATGGTGGAATGGGGATTAAATGTAATCATGTCATGGATTGAGGACTAAGTATAAATCATCATCATTTGAGAATTCATGATAAAAAATTAAAGCCTTTGAAATAACAGTTAATGAAAATGAAAGTTTTCTTAACAATGCAAATGTCAATAAATTGAACACATGAGAAAGTTAAACACTTCAGTACAATACAATGTTGAGGAGAATGATGAAGTTTCACAAGTGCAAGCAAATAGGGGAAGTTATTGTACATGGGGAGGTGTGTCATTCTCCTACTGGTAGAGAGCTTTTGTCCCATGATGGCATCATCATGCAGTAGTGCAATTGACATAAAATAATGTGCAATTAGTGGGAGTTGCCTGAAGGCTAGTGGTATGCAAATTTCTTTGGAAGACACACTGAGAAAGATGGCTAAGCTGTGTACATAGCTGAGGTTTCATCTCAGAATCTTTATTAAAGAAAGCCTTTCCATTTTCGATGATTGCCCAGCACTACATAATAACATCAGCTCATCCACAAGTATCATGCATGTGTGATAATCACTGACAACAAGAGTGATGAACTAGACATCAGAAGTGAGAAGAAAAGAAAAAAGATGAAGGCCTGGAATGTGATATGAAAAGGTTAGCAGGAAACTAATATAGATGAGGAATAGGAGTAAAGGGCAAGATCAAGAAAGAGGAAAACACTCTCAGAAAAGAACAATAACAGAAGTTATACAATATTAGTCTGGGTTACCAAGAAGCAAGAAAAACTACTGCAGATAATCCAGGTATATAAATGGAGCCATGGTAATAAGAAGAACACAAAAAGTAAGGAAGGAGTACTGAAAAGGGCAAGAAAACAATAAAATTTAAGTATCAACAGATGTATATTGTTATGAGTTTAAAGCTATTTAGGATAAACAATGGTAGTTTCAAGTTACAATTTGAAGTCATTCTAGAAAGAAAAAAAGTGTGATTTAGATTTATTCTGAATTTCGGGTTATTTAGAGTTAGGGTAGAGAAAATAACATAAAATATAAAGTTTTACTTAATAAAACGTTTGAAATTCATTTAGGATGTTTTAGAAATTATGCATATGAAAGTTGAGATTTTTGAGACAAAGAAAAGTATTTTTAATCTTAACATAAAAATGACTTTGTGTACAAAAGACTTGTAATGTTTAATGAAAGTCTGCCTTATACTAGTAGTATCAACAACAAAATAGTCAGCCCAGTGTAACCACATTCACTAGTTGAAACAAGATCAAACTAGAGTAGTCAGCGCAGTGTAACCACATTCAGTTGTTGAATCAACACCAAAGTAGTCAGCCCAGTGTAACTACATTCACTAGTTGAATCAACAAAGTAATCATGCTAGTGTGACCACATTCACTAATTGAGTCAACACCAAAGTAGAGTAGTCAACCCAGTTTAACCACATTCACCAGTAGAAACAAGACCAAAGTAGAGCAGTTACCCAGTGTAACCACATTCAGTTGTGGAAACAGTCAGTCCAGTATTACCACATTTACTAGTTGAAATAAAACCATACTGTATTAAAGTTATAGTATGGAAAGTATAATGAGCATAAAATGGTTACAAAGTTGATTAATTCGATTGAACTTGTGGTGAGAGAACTAACACTGATGATGGAATTTGAAAGAATTCTGAAATGTTTGTAACTATAGATGTTTGGTATTACTGTGTTTCTAATATTTATTATAAGAGGTCCAGTTTATTTAAATCTGAGAGCTGGATTTGCTGGTTTCTTACCTAGCTATTGCTCCTGTATCTAATTGTTCATCAGGATCTTTACTTATTTCTCTATGAAGTGGTAAAGCTGACATTCGTTGAACAGCAACAGGACTTCCTGGTTGAATCTAAAAAAATAAATGTTTTCATTTTTATCAGTGGTGTTTTTTTTTTTTTGAATTTTGTGCAAAGCTACACAAGAGCTGTCTCTAATTTAGCAGTGATAAACCAGGCGGAAGGCAGCTAGTCAACACCATCAACTGGCAACTCTTGTGCTACTCTATTAACCAATGAATAGTGAAATTGACCATTACATTATAATGCCCTCATGGCTAAAATGGTGAGCATGTTTTGTATGAAGGGGATTCAAACCCATGAACCACAGATTGCGAGTCAAGCACCCTAACCACCATGATATGCCAGGCCAGGCCATCAGTGGTGGTGATCTCTGATAAAGTTGTAAGTAGCACAACATGTGTATATATAGCTATGGAAACTATAAAAATCAGACCAAATGAAATACAGAACAAACAACACCAACTTACATATCATAGTGTAACTTATCATTATTTCTGTTGTCCTTCCTGCTGCATTTCTTTCAGCATGAGTTTCATAGTTTACATAACTATAATTATCATATGTTTTGAAATGTTGTTTATATACTTTTCACTGTTCACATAACTATAATCACCAGAGGTTTTGAAGTGTTGTTTATATGCTTTCCTCTCACTTTCCATGGGACTTAGTTCACAAGCATAAGGGGTTCTTACATAAGATCTGCTTTTGAAATACTAGATTTTACTAAAACGTGCAGTCATTATGAAAATTCAGTTGTGGGAAAAAGAGGCAGGTGTGTCAGAGGTAAGTATATGTTTGAAGTTCATTTTAATTCTAAAGATGTAAAATTCAAATCAGGTACACTTACCTTTGAAATAATGATAGACAGAATACTAACATTATAAAGACATGGAAACCAATGAACATGAAAAAGAAAAGTATAAAACTATGAACTACATGGCAGGAAGAAAATAATCTGAACCAAAAGAGATACGTAGCTAACAAAGTCAGAGTAAAATCCAGAACCATAACTGGACTTGAGAGAGAATAAGTGGAGTGGAGCAACCTTATATAACACTGGATCTAAAGGACATTCAGAAAGAAGGTATTCTTTTCATCAGAGTATCTCTTTGCTTATAATGCCTATTAATTCAGGCAAAAGGGTCGTTTTGGAGAGCAGTAATGCTGTATTAAAAATACTGTTAAACCACCAGACATGCACAAGAATAAATGCTAGCTCCACTAACAAAGAATAACACGACAACATGTGTTTTTTCTACAACAGGCAGTTGCCACCCATTCCAGCGTACTCATTAGGAATACTCTTCCTAAACAATCTATCAAAGAACATGACAGTCAGCCACGGAACATGTATCAAATAGTAATGGAATAGGATCCCTGTAAGACATGTGAGAGTGGTAGAAGATCTTGATGACAGGACCAACTGATCTTGGCCAATACTCAAAAAGGAAAATGAAGAAGACAGTAAACATAAAGAAAACAAATTCTCCCAAAATGGGCTCAAAGAATCCACTACTACAGAAGGTAAACACACAACTGGAAGCTATTAAAGCATAAGAAGATGATACTCTGCCATCAAGAATGCATCAAGCATAGTATGACCAAACCTTTGGCACAAACAATGAAATACTAGCTCAGACAAAGACATGGTGTGAATGTACTTAAAAAATGAGAGAGACTGCAGCAAACTAAGGTTGTGAGATTGAGCCCTACTCTGCCTTTTCATATATCCCACCATAGTTGAATTGTCTGCGAGTACTAAAACACAGTGTTGGTGTAACAAGGGCAGGAACTCCTGACATAAAGCTCCAACAGAATGATATGATAATGGGATATCAATGAAGACTACAGTCTTAAAAGAGGAGGATCCCCTAACACATCAGTTAAATTCCAATACACAAAAGATATGATAATAGACTCCAAAAGGGGTAAAATGTTACTGACAGTATCTTTCAAGTAAGTACAATCCATGAGAAGCCATTATTCCAAACAGAGGATGTACTGAGCAAATGGAGAAGTATGCACACACAAAACCTTCAGGATGGCAAACCCAAAGGAGATAGGTTATGAGTTCCTGGAAAAGCATTAACCTGAAGTCCCTAAGGAATGAGATATTGATTAGGCAAAACATTAGGGTGACCAGACATCCTGGTTTTGATGGGACAGTCCCATTTTTTAGTAGTTTGGTAGTCACATTGAATCACGAACATAATAGGCATGCTTGACTTGCTCATTGTTGTAATAACATACTCTCCTACCACCAAACTCTCTCAAAAGTTCCATCTGTGCATGGTGAGAAACCCAGGTATGCACAGGCTTTTTATATTAGTCATACTGTAATAGATCTATAGCAATTGGTGAATGTGTGTCTATCACCAAAAAAGTAATTGAAATTATTAAAAAAATAATGTCAATATTAATATATTTGGCAATAGTGTGGAACAGTTCATTAAATTCAAAGTAAATTACATAAAAGTTAAATTATTTCAAAATTGTAATAACCATTTTGAAATTATGGGCAAGGGTTGTGATGTCCCAGTTTTTCGGCTTGGAAATCTAGTCAATCTACCAAACTTGAGACTTGAGACATTAATTGTTGAAGGATTCTTGCTCATTCATTATTCTACACTGAACTTGCTTCCTAGTTAGATTCTCTGGGAAGAATCCTTCAACAATTAATGTAATGATGACAACTGATATTGAGTAAGTAGGAGACCAGCTAGTTGCTTAGTTACACACATGAAAACTTGAGGTGCTAAGTCCAGACCAAAAAAGGATAACTGTAAACTAATAAACTACTCCACAGTGTGAAAAATGAAGGAAATGATGAGAAGATGGGTGAATCTGGATGTGTAAATAAGTATCTGCAGAAACTCCATTCATCATCCGAAAACCTTGATGAAGGAACTTTCATAAATTCTCATAGGTTCCATCCAGAAAGTAGGAATATCTAGACAATAAATTAGATTGGAAAGATGTAATACTAGTTCCAATCTCCTGTTTCCTTCTGCTCCAAAAAGAGATGAGAGTAAACACCCTGAGGAAATCTGAAGTACAACACTGATAACCCAGATCTGGAAAAAAATTAAACATCCAGTTCCAAAATCAAATATAAACTAGAAGAGTTGAAATTGGAAGAAATGATGAATAGCAAAATTAAACCGAAAAATCTGATTAACCCACTGAACACAAAGCTAGGGGTCCACAGACTAACATAAATCTGAGATGATGCACAAAAAATTTAGAGATAGAGAGTCATCAAGAGCAAAGTTTATATCTACATAAGGCCAAATAAAAAGTACAAGTAGATGCAGCAAGCATCAAAGGATATTACACACAGAACTCTACAAAATAATGACAACCAGAAGCAAAAGAAGATGCTATAAAACCTAATCAACTTCTACTGACAAGCTTCTCCTGATAAGGAAACAAGTTAATGTGAAAAATTGGGGATTTTTTACTATTGTATTTCTATACATGTAAATATATTTACTGAGATCACCTTATTGAAAGACAAATATCTTGTAACACAGCCTAATGGCCAAAAGTGTCAAAGGAACATAAGTCACATGGTAATATAAACAATTTAAGTGAGACTCATACATAATGAAGACATCAAAGAAGATAAGTGATTCTGATTAAAAATAATCAAGGGAACATTTAATAATGTTTAATATGAACGTTGTTTAGATTGAGTTTATATTTAAAAACTTGCATAGCTTGTAGTGTTAGATATGTATTGCGCAACTCCC
>NW_013667723.1:141223-169618 GCF_000517525.1 Limulus polyphemus
ACTGAGATCACCTTATTGAAAGACAAATATCTCGTAACACAGCCTAATGGCCAAAAGTGTCAAAGGAACATAAGTCACATGGTAATATAAACAATTTAAGTGAGACTCATACATAATGAAGACATCAAAGAAGATAAGTGATTCTGATTAAAAATAATCAAGGGAACATTTAATAATGGTGCAGAAAAAAAATATATCAAACATGGCAAATCCTAGCTGGTAGGGCATAAAACCTGATGCTTGTGTAAAAAGTCACATGGAAGGTGGGAAAGTGAGAATTGTTGTTAAGTGATGCATGCTCTGCAATGTGTAAAGGACTGAAATTCTGAGCCACGTTTTTTTGACAGTACATGTTCAAACTCAATAAAGAAAGGCTTTTGGTATTTTACCTGATTTTAAATCATTCTTATTTGATAAATAATATTATTTTTTTGTACTGTTATAAGCCTGTCAAGATAGTTTTTATTTAAACATGCTTATTAGAGGTTTGTTGTTTAAACTATGTCAGACTTAAATTCAAACAGAAAACTTATTTTGAACAAGTTAAAATTACTTCAAAATCACAAACTACAAAACTGATATTCCAACATTTTGGTTATACAACCAGGAACTTGTATTGTTTCCCAAAATTAAAATTTTTACAGAAGTTTTAATGGTTTTCTCTAAACTTTTAATATCAAAATGATATTACAGGGTTCCACACAATAATTCTTCACAAATCTTGCATTACTTCATTATATTCTCCATCAAATGTGTATTTCAGTTGAATTACAAGTAATAATGTGTAATTTCCTGCTGAAGAGATAATTACTTGAAGCCGTGTACTTCACTATATAAAAAGTACAAGAAATTGATATTATGATACGTGTACTTACTCCTGAAATTTTTTCCTTGCTGGTAGGGTAACTGAATTGACCTTGAAGTAACTGTCTACGAAAGCATTTCTGGACATTTGCTCCTCCGTCTGATGCTCTTCGTCCAAAACCACCAACTAAGAAAAAATTATCCTTTATTTAAATATTTCATTTGTTTTCTTATCTTAATGTTGAGTATATATGATTTTATTTGAGGAAACTAAAAACTCTTTTCACACAAAAAGAGAAATTGTTCAAATTAGTTAGTTTTACTAACCAATTCAGTTTAAAAGGTAAACATATAATCAATTTCATAAATCTTTACAACTTTTTACTCAATAATTAAATAATTAATGTGTTCTCATGCAAAAGATTTAATTAAAATATTAAACATGAAATACCTAACAAATATTATATAAAGTGGTTAAAAAACTTCATAAATTAGAAAAATGTAGGGATGGATTACTGATGCCCCAATCTTATAGAGGAAAATGTTAAAACTTTCAGCAGCTTTTCACAGAAAACTTCGAGGGCTTGGCATCATTCAAATTCTTTTTAAATTTAAGGAATTCGGTAATGTTCATACAGGAAATATTACACACCAATCATATCCCATATATTTTACATGTACAAAGTTTCGTGTATAGAAAAGTGACATTTTGGATACGTCTGGAGAAACCACATTATTTGTCTCTAAATAAGAAAAATTTGCATAACATCTGTATTACCATGTATAAAAAAATACACATCTAGACCTGCATGTCAGATGCCAATGATAGCATACACAATGTTGAAATTAGAACAAATGTGCCAGAAGATTCCAAAATATGCCCATAGTCAAAGGGTTCACAGGAATCAAAATAATATCAAAATCAATCACATTATTCCAAATCTGTCCAATATATATGGATAACTTATGAAATACACATCATTAAGGAAATTGTGGAAATTTAACAAACATTAAGCTGAATTCTATTTTATTTCTTAATAGAATGTTAATCTTGACTCAATTTGATTTGTCAAAGCATATTCTTGACAATTCAGCCCCCATATTCGATGACGAGGAACCCACTTTGAGACTAATAATGCTTGGAGACGTCTTGAATGGGTAATGAAGAAAAACTTATATTAAAGTTTTTCTTCATTAATAATTCAAGCCATCTCCAAGCATTATTAGCCTCCATATATAGCACAGCCTTCATGAATATTCATATCATGTTAATTATCCACATGTTTTCTCTTGCCAGAACATGTGCAATGATGAACAAATGGAAGACAGTCAACAGTCCTAAAAGCAAATATATTAGTTTTCTACTGAATTGGGTAAATTAGCAAGCATCTGTTTATTACCATTTAAATGAAACTGTATTTATTAGTTTCAAGCTACTCTCTCAGAGTTAAGTTGCTATATCGCATGTTGTGACTGATATCTTTGCACCATTGGAACCACACTTGTACACAAACATTTGTTTACATCAAATAAATCTATTACCTCCCTAGCCTTCTCTCAGAGAATAATTATCAGTAAGGAGTACTGGAGCTTATTTGAAATAAAGTTTGAGTAAAAGTGTTATATGTAAGATGTATAAAGTTATTTGTTACATTATATTTGTAGCAGAAAATAGTTTCAAAGATTTTGTGCAACAAGGTTAGGGCCTTTAAAATAACTTCTCTCAAACTTTATAGTAAACACGAATTTTAAGTGAATTTATGTTCAACTATAAATCAAATGCTGAAAATATGTTCAAGATTCCTTATGTATTTGATGTATGTCTGTGCTTTCTAGACAATGTTCTCTATGATTTTTGAGTCCTGGTTCTCACTGGTTTGGTAGTAAAAAAGTAATTATCATGAGTTATGAAATTGGTTTAACTGTGAATTTTCTCTTCTATGCTTTGGTAAAACTTGTTCAGCTTGGTGTTTATTAAAAAACTTGTATCATAAAGTCCATACCAGTTCAGCTTGGTGCTTATTAAAAAATTTAATTGTTGTTTTAGATGCCATACTTAACATGTAAACAGGGGCAAGCAAGTAAAAGGTTGGTTATTTACAAGTTCACAAACTATTCAAACTTAAGACATCACATGTATTATTAAAGAAGGCAAGTAAATTGGAGATAGCTAGACATTCTGGTTTTGACAAATTGTCCTGTGACATCAGCAAGTTGTTCCATGTATATTGTTTCTTGTTGGGAGTGGTTCACAATGATTCAGGAAATGTATGGGTTAATGTTTTTGTAAGTGAGAACTTCTCATTAGTTGAAACTTTATACACATATGTAAGTACTACATAACATTCCAGAGGACTGGAAGTTAATCATTTAGCTAAGTATTATTTACTTGAACAGGAAATACAGGAAGCCAAAGTTTCTGTAAAAATGAAGTTTTTGTAACATAAGTTAGTCATCCCTTTAATTTTAGATGTTTAACATCTGAAATTGAGTAAAGAAAATAATTTTTAATATATAATATAGGTTTTTAAATCATAAACATTAATGATATACATAAATTAGTAATATATCTATAAAAACATTTAGGGAAATTGATATGACAAAGAACTTAAATATTTCATTTTATGGATGTAGAGTCTCACCTGCACCCAGTACTAGTGGTGGTTTCAACAGATGCTGGTCTTTGATTGTGAAATACTGTGGTGGCTGATGTTGAACCAGTGGTAAGTTCTGAGGCAGGTTTGTATTGGGAAGAGCACTAAGAGGTAAGATTGGTGGAGGTTGCAGGGTAATAACAGGTTGAAAATTTCTACTCATTTGGCTAGCTGTCATATCTCCTGTTGCTACACTTGGTACTTGTTCATGTTGTGGATCTCCAGGGCCTACAGTATGGCGACGAATGATTTGATAGCGGGATAAAATTTCAGGCGATGGCTCTTCTCCATCTGATTCAAGTTCTACATCTCCAAACTGTTGGAGTAGAACAAATACATTTATTCAATGATTTACATGAAACAAGCTAATGTTCATTAAAGAAAGGTAAAACAATATTAGGTACAATATTTGTAACTTTTTGGTAAATTTCTGAAAGAAAAAGAAGGATTTCCTCTAAGGAGACCAAATGGATATATGTGTATTCCATTTATTTGACTACATACAAAAAAAATGTAGGAATGATAACACATACAATCCAAAATGTTTTGAGATATTTCACATTTAACACAAGTGCTATTACTGTTTACACTATATCTATAAAAAATCTTAACCTATCATTATTTAATATTACTCACCCTCAAAAAATGGTTTTTGTAAAACAAAAGTTGTTTATTTGTTAATGCTTTAGGCTCCTGTTTTTTTTACCAAGTGAAGTTTCTTGAGTTAATGAGTGAAATTTGTTATAATAGTAACTTGCTAAAACCTGTTTCAAATAATTTAATAATTTTACCTTTTCTAAATTTTGGTTCTCTGAAAGAAGCTGCCAAAGAGGAACAATGCTAGCAGACAACATTGGACTACAAGTTGTTTTTCTTTCTCCCTCAATTCCTGCATCAGATGCAAGGGGATTTTTCTCAACTGTAAAAAAATTGTGATTGTAGTAATATAACCATACAAATATTTTATGCAGCAATTAAAAATGGTAAGTAAATGAATAAACGAAATTATTCACAAAATGAAAGTAATAAAACCAACAACTGGTAATATACATGCACTCACAATTTGCACAATCTTCTTCCTTACAATGTGTTATTAAGGGGTTTGTTTTTATTACTTTTGCATTACAAATTAATGTAATCAAACAGTATGCTTATTTATACACACAAGATAAACAAATTCTTTAAAGAATTATACAGGACCAACATTATTGTACCATACAATTTCTTACCAACTCCTGTGGTAATACTGGTCATTCTTTGTGGATGTGTTGTGACGGGCAAATTATGAGACAACAGTGTTGTCCTTTGGTGACCCTTCAGTTTGTCCAGTAACAGATGATAAATTGCACTACAATGGTCAAAATACTTTCCTTCGACAGACTAGAACAACAAATTGATAAGTAAGATTACAATATTTTAATATTTATGTGAAAATAAGATCCATATTTAACTTAAGAGGGTAATTTAAAAAACAGTTATTAAAAAATCATAATCTACAATTTTTAACATGCCTAGAAGTTAACATTTTCCTAACCTGAAAAATGTATTTCTGATAGATATTCCCCTCCTCACACATAATAGCTTGATCCCTTATGCATCTGCCTATGAGATTTGCATGTTACTATCCTTGAGCTAACTCCCACCTAAAAATCATGAACTGCACTAGTGCATGATGACATCATCATGTGATGATTGCCCACCATCAATAGGAAGGTTACACAATCTCATTGTGCAGTAACTCCCACCTAAGCAATTACACTTGAAAGAACTTCATTCTTAGAAGAGGCAAGAAGAAAATGCACCAGAAGTTGAGAGGATGGGTTGGAAGGTATGCAGAGGTGAGTAACTATTAATGCATTTTCAGGTAACTTCTGAGACTATCTGCTGGAATCCTATAAAAGGGAAGAGGGGTGATTGACGAATAGTGACCAGAAGGAATTGAAATCTTGCAATAGATGAAACAGTCAGATGGTGAAGATAATGAAAGTGTGCAGCTTCATCCACATGGCAGCCTGAAAGATCTTATCCAAGGGTCAGCAAAAATGAGAGACAAAAGAGTGTGACAGGTGACAAATTTTATGCAGTGAAATGTGAAAAAAACCTGTAGGCCTCAATATCCAGGAAAGAAAACACCAACTGGACCCATCACTAGATGAAGAGGGGTTTCAAATCAGAAACAAACAATGACAAGAACCCTGAAAAGAGACATTTGTGCCAAATAACACTGCATAGCTCAAACCAGACACATAAGACTATCCAGGTTCAAAAGAGCATAGAGATGAGAGATAGGAGGGAGGGAGATTGGAGAGAAAGAATAATAACCTTCCAGAGTAGCCAAAGTCTTGGGAAGAAAAGCCTGGTCTGGGTAGAGGAGTAAGTATGGTGAAGAGAGTGCAGAATGACAGTGATCACAGACAAGAAGGACACATGTCTTCAGGAAAAGATGGTATAAAGAACAAGAAGCCAATTGCTCGAACGAGGCATACATGAGAGTGTGTACAACCCCATTAAGGTGCTAATCAAGCATGGGAGTTAGATGAGGGGTGGGTGAATAAGGAAGGATCAGAACAAATGGAGAGGATAGAGGAATAAAGCACCTGGTGGTAATGGAAAAGACAAAATGTAGTGCACAAAGCAGCCTAATAACCAGTTATGGTAGAGACAGACAATCCTGGTCAAACAACCATGTGAAGAAGGCCAAAAGTTGTGTTCAGAGGAATAGAGTGGTGGATGGATCAACATTGAAAAATGCACCACTTCTGTTGATAGAAAAAGTTGAAAGATGACAGGAATGGGATAACAAGAAGACTATACAATTGGAGAGTCCAGCCCTGTGGGCAATAGACCAGACAATTTCCATGTGAACATGAAGGTACGACATTAATGGGAGAAAAAGTCATGTGAGGTGGGAGAAAGAGAGAGGAGGAATAGGGCAGAGAAAGAGGAGGCCGGGACACTAGATTACGAAGTAGACGAAACAAAGGTTGTGCAGGCCATAGAGGTGCCACCAACAGCATCTAACATGGAGTGCTTCATATAAAGGCAATGACACAAGGGAAGAGACAAAGAGGAGGATAGTCATACAGAAAAAAGTGAGACCAGTTCTGACTGTAAGCACTGATTGCAGGATGAGGAACTGGGGACCAGAAGAGTGGAAGTTTGGTGTCGAGAGGAGTGGCAAAGGCATTGATAAGAGGCATACCCAACTGAATGCAAACCTAACAAAAAAAACCTGAGGGTGAAAAGCCCACATTGTGGGTAGAATGTAGTCTTACTGAGAGAGAAGATTTGCCACCAGGTTCAGAGCCTCCAGCACATGACAAGCTATGAGATGTACTTGATCGGAATTAGCCCAAAATAGCAGGTCCAATGCATGAAAGTAAAGAGTCATAGACTGGGTACACCCTTAATGGTTGATATAAGAAATAACTGTGGAATTTCCAGAGTGGATCAAAACCAACTGATTCGTGGGAAGAGGGAGGAAATGGGAACATGCCCATTGAACTGGCGTGTAAATCTCATAGGCAGATGCAGGAGAGATCAAGCTATTCTGTTGAAAAGGTGAGGCAACATCTCAAAAAACATAGTTCTTTCTGTAACCAGAAGTGCAAGGTATAAAAGTACGGCTTTAATTACAGTAAGCACATACAATTTCACTTGTTTTATCGTTATGCATCTATAGTAATTCTTGCCTTTTGTCATTAACCTATGAGTAGGCTAATCAATATACAAAACTAGATTACACATAAACAGATAAAATAATGTGTCATTTTTGTTTGCATCTTATACTAGTAAAATCGAATAGATAGGCAATGTAGTGTGCCCAAAACATTATATAACTATGGTAAATGTAAGAGCATAAAAGTTCTTTTTTCTTTTGCTCAGATTGAACTGCACATTGGAGATCTATCTATCATCAAAATGACCAATGTCTTGTGAGTTTAATACATAAGAGCCTGTTTTGGATATTACAATAATCACAAAATGCTGCCAATTCTAACACCATCACCATGAAAATATTTCTTTATAATAATTGTATTACAGAAATAAGTGCTTATCTTGACAGTGAAGGGTCTGTTCACAATTATTAACATTTTTACGAGCATATGAATTATACACTGGGATAGGGGGTGATGACACTCATATGCTTTATAATAAAATGAAAAATAAATTTAACATGCTTTCATCTTGCTATGGACTTTATGGCCCTAGCCCAAATCTTATGCTAATGTGCCAATCTTGATATATGTACATTCATGTGGAATTTTTATGTTCAATGCTACACCAATTGTGCAAACTGTTTTTATATAAGAGAAATGGGGATGGTTTTCCAAAATATGCTTTGAAGAGAAGCAATTACTATAGTATACCAATACAATAACATGGCTGCAGAAAAAATAATAAAAGTACAGGATATGTATAACTAGCTATTCAATTAATTTACAATTTCTAAGTAACATTACAATCATGTAAACCCCCTTTTTGTAGAGATTAACATATTAAACATAACATATGGCTAGATAAAACATTAAAGCTGTGTGCAAAGTTGAGAAAATTATAATATTTTTGAAGAGAAAGCCTCTAGTATCAAAAAATGAACTCCAAGTGCCAGTGCACTTTTAATTCCTTTGAACTCAAACATTCTGGAAGTCTATTTTATATAGAGGAAGGAAGAAAATTTATAAGAAAAGTAATTTTTGAACAGTTGTTGTAATTATGATAATTGTTAATCACAATGCATACAATTGAGTATAGTGCTAGGAGACAATCCCCCAGAAAGCACACCAACAAGTGCTGAATGCTCATGTGGAGGCCAATTGCTAGGGACCTTCTGGCTGTATACTGGTGTTAGTTTTTTTCCAGTCTGGACCAGGCAACTGAGTAATTTTAATACCATGAGTATACCTTCAGTGGTCTTACAGAACACTTTATCTCAACAGTGGGCACTAGTAGAGCCAAAATGGATAGGTTGAGCTCTTTCCATTACCTGCAGCTTGGTGCAGATTTTGGGAAATAATCATACCCTAGGAGGCAACTTCAGCTACTTGGTGGGATTCTATAAAAGGGAAAAGGGTGATGAAAATAAAATATATTTATCCCTATTAAAAGTTATTATTTAATGTAATTGAACAACAGTGACCGGAGGGAGTCAACATCTCACAGGATATGAAAAACAATCAGATGATGAAGGTAATAGGAGATGAAAGTGGGTAAATTCATCCACATGCCAGCCTGAAGGATCTTGTCCAAAGGTTAGTGAAAATGATCATCTTCCTAAGCAGAGAAAGTCTTAGGAAGAGAGGCCCAGTCTGGAAAGAGGAGTAAGAAAGTATGATGAAAGAGAGTGCAGGAAGCCTTGATCGCATACACATTCAAACAACAGTACCCATAAGTGAGAAGAAGAAAACACCTTCAGATAAAAAAGGTAGAAAGAAAATGAAGCCACCAACTCAAAGATAGCATGTAAAACCATGTCAAAGTCACAGTTAGGCATAAAACTAAGATGGGGGTGGGGGTTGGTGAAAAAAAGAAGGAACGGAACAAAGTGGAAAGGATGGAAGAAGAAAAACTGGGCACCAATGGGAAAGGAGAAATGTGGTTAATAAAGCTTCCCAAGAACCATCAATAGTGGAAACTGGCATTCCATAGTTGAACAACCATGTGAAAAAGGCTGAAAGTGGGCCACAAGGAAGGAAAAGGCTGATGGCCCAATGTAAAAAAACCTTTCACTTCTGTTGATAGATGGACAAAGTTGAAGAACAACAGCAATTGGATAAGAAAAAGGCTACATGAATGGAGAGTCCAGCCCTAAAAACAATGGACCAGACAAATCTCACATGTGAAGATGAAGGAATAAAAACCCTGGGCAAAAGAGAGATGTGGCTGGAACAAGAGAATGGAAATAGGGCAGAGGAAGAGAGGGGCTGGATACAGATGGATGAAGCAGAGAAAATCAGGGTTGTGCCAGCTAAAGAGGCATGATCAAAAGGACCCAACAAGGAATGTTGTGTCAAAGTGAGGTCACAAGAGAAAAGAGGAATAGGAAGATAGGCACATAGAAAAATACAAGACCAGTCCTGCCTCAGAGCATTGACTACAAGGGCCCAAGGATAAGGAACTGGGAAGCTCAAGAGGAGAAGTTTGATGTTAAGAGTAGCAAAGGCATTGATCAGAGACATGCCCAACTGAGAGCAAACCCAATGAAAACCTGAGGATGGAGAGACCACTACATGGTTAGAACTCTGTCTGGCCAAGAAACAAACTGCCACCAAATTCTAAGACCCTAGCACATGACAAGCCAGGAGATGAACCCAATGGGAATAAACCTTAAATAGCAGGTCTAATGTGTGGAAGCAAGAGTTTTGGAATGGATACCACTTGATGGTAGGTATATGTAAGAAATGACTGTGGATTGTCTGAGTGGATCATGACTAATTGATCCACAAGAAGAGGGAGGAAATGAAAAAATGCCAGTTGGATGGCAAGAACTTCAAGGATATTGGCATGCATTGAATGCTCCTCCACAGCACATATGTGCAAAGTCATATTGTCCTTCAGAGAATCCCCAGTCCAACAGAAAAGCATCTGTGAAGATATGAAGATCTTGTCAAGGGCAGCAAGGAAAAGCCCACTGTGGTGTTGTCACAGTCAAGCCATCAAGAAAAATCCTTAAGTAGAGGAAAAGGAAGGGCACAACTGAGACAATAGATCCTGAGAAAAGTTCCATTGGTCCTGCAATTTTGACTGGAAAAGGCACATGTGTGTGCAACATAAATTAATAAGTGGTTCAAGAGAAGCCAGAGTTCCAAAAAAAGCAAAAGCTTGTGCACAGGGTGTAAAAAGAGAAACACAAACCATAGTGACAAGACATTCCATTACTTGTAAGCAACATAGTGAAAGCTGAGTTGACACATCCAGATATACCAAATATGGGGCAGGCATGAGAAAAGACTTGAAAGACTTTACAATCTAGCCCAGTCAAGCAGCCTCCTGCAGAAGAATGCAGGTGTAATAGATGTAGTCCTCTCAAGAAGGGGCAAGGAGAAGCCAATCATTTATGTAATAATGGAACCTTAGCTCCCACAACATGTTGAACAATGACTGTCATGTCTTCCTATACAGACAACAATCCCCCAGCAACCATATTAAACACAGATCCCATGTTAGGAACATCAACATTATCACGTGAAGAAGTGGAAGTTACCAACATTGAGAATTTTTAATGGGTCAGCAGAAAACCAGTTAAACTTAAATGAAATTTACCTTATGTAAACTATCACAAATCTCATGTAATTAAGTAATAAGTTTAAAAACAAATCTATTCCAAACTGTGCAAGTGTTCATTGGGGGTTACTGTGCAAGGAGGTTGTGTCGCCCTCCTATAGATGAAGGACTATCATTACATGATGATCTCACTAGTACAGTTCACGTTAAACACATGATTTTTAGGTGGTAGTTAGCTCAAGGCTAGTGGCATGCAAGTCATATAGGCAAATGTATAAAAGACCATGCTATTTTGTGTGTAGAAGTGAGGTATCATCTTGGAACCATCACAATTAATTTTTCACTATGATTCAATACCCTTATTCGGTATAGGCTTAGTTTGAATTGAAAGTGGGCCTAATGAGCATTAAGTCTTTTTCTGACCATTATGGGAAAATTACAATCTATAGTCTTTCATAAGGCCTTGTAGACCACTAGACAAGAATTATCTCCATTTTTGTCCCTCCTTACCTTTCATCTTTAATGTAAAAAAAAAATTGAAGATTGACCTCTTAAATCCTTTACATGTATTAAAAAGTTCCAAATTTTAATCTAGAAACTCATAAAGCTGCCATTACTACAATGTAAACTATATTGATGAAACTCCTACACATCATTCCATTCACCTGTTGTTAGTAGGTTTTTCTGGCTTTGGAGAACTGTACCTCTCATGAGTAACACTGGGCAAGGGCAAATTGAAAGAATAAGACTAGGCCTCTTTATGGTGGTGGAATATATATGTTTTTGTCTGTCTTTCACTCAACACAGTGAAACTATATTTATACACAATATGCCCTTTCTAGATGATGGGTAGAATTCCTTGAAACCAGTATAACTCAGTGACAAGTGGTGAATTGAACAACAGTTTGTACTTCAAATATATTTTTAGTAATCAGATGTTTCTAACTTATACCACAATAAACTTTAAATGATGCTTAAGATTAAGGTAGATACAAAACAAGACAAGCCATTTTTAAAACCATCTTTAGTCTAACCTGAATAATTTGTTCCTGTGTTACACCAGGCAGATTAAGCATATGTTCAACTATTAATTCATTCACTGATTCTTCCTTTTCATTAAATGACACCTTATTGTACTTTTCAAACATCTCTTCAAATTCCAAATCTGTTCCAGACTGTACAATCCACTTATCTTGCAGTATCTGATCAACACTCAACCGCTTCTCAGGATCAACAACAAGCATATGTCTTATAAGATGTTCACATTCTGGAGTAAAGAAAAAAAAAAAAAGTTTCCTTCTGTCAGAGGTACATAGCTACTACATAAGTCTTACTGATGAGGTTCCACGACAAACTAATTTATTTTAGTATTTACATTACTAAGAATTTTTTACCAGTATCCTATTTTCTATAATTTTAAAACAGGAGCAGTTATTAGATAAAAAAATTATATAAATAAAGAAGAGAACAAAATCATATCATCAAACACTATCAGTATGATTTAAAAGACTATGACATAAATACTCTCACTAGTAGAAAATTCAATATCACCATAAATTAATTTTTTGTAAGGTCTACCTATACTTGCTGACATTAAATTAAATGTACTCGAAAATTATCAAAATTATGAATTCAACTACGGGAAACATATTTCTATATTAAAATAAGCGTCAAAAAACTGAGTAAATATTGCAATATGAGTATTCCTGTCAATAAAGAAAAATCTATATTTTAACATAACAATTTGATATATAACTTTTGTTATCATTTGGATATTAAAACCTATTTTACGTTAGCATATTCTTTATGTGAAAAGGTATTTCCAATAGATACCTCCACATACAGAATAGCTTGATCTCTTGTGCATCTGTCTATGAGATTTGCATGCCACTAGCCTTGGGCTAATTCCCACCTAAAAATTATGCATTTAACGTGAGTTGAGCTAGTTCATGATGACATCATGTGACAATAGACTGCCATCAACAGGAGGGTAACACAACCTCTTTGTGCAATAACTCTCCCAAAGCACTTGTGCTCAAAATAATTTCATTGTTAGGTGAGGCAAGAGGAAAGTGCACTGGAAGTTGAGAGGATAAGTAGGAAGGTGTGAAGAGGTTAGTATTTATTTGAAATACATTTTCAAGTAAAGAAAATGTTAACTTCCGAGATGATACCTCACACTTACATACAAAATAGCTAGAATCCCACAATGAAATTGTAGAGGGGCCAGTGCACACACTAAACCTAGAGGAACTTGAAGAAAGGAGGAGAATTTGCATTGGGGAGACCAGAAGTACCCATATCCCCCATAAAATATTTTCTGGAAAAGTCTTTTACTTGTGACAGTGCATTGGGTGATGACCATGAAATTCTACTTTTAAAAGCCAGCAAGCAAAAGCCAAAGATATGAGCAGTCACTTTCCTGGTGTTGGCTTTTTCCATGATAATCCATGGAATAGTACTGTCTAGATCATGTAATTCAGTAATTTTAATACCACAAAGATGCCTCTAGTGGTCTTGCAGAACACCCCATCTCACCAGTGAGCACTATAGCCAAGGAAGATGAGTTGAGCACTTTCCACTACCTCTGGCTCAATGTAGATTTTGGTAAATAAGCATATGCAACAGCAGCCACCTAGTGGGATCCTATAAAAGGGAGAAAGGGTGATGAAAAAGAAAATGTATATACCCTACTCAAAGACAGTACGTAGTGTTATTAAAGAACAATAACTGGAGGGAGTTTAAATCCCATAGAAGGTGAAATAGCAATACACAATGAAGAAAATGGGTGACAAACGTGTGGATTCATCCATATGCCAGCCTAAAATATCTTGTCCATGATACAATAAAAAGAGACACAAGAGAGTGAGACAGTTGAAAAGTCTGATGCAACAAAATGTGAAACAAAAATCACCCTCCCCTGCAGCCGAAGTTTTAGGAAAAAAAGGCCCAGTCTGTATAGAGGAATAAGTAAGTATAATGAAAAGTGTACAGGATGCATTGATGGCATATTCATCTGAACAATGGAGACTACAGGTGAGAATGAGAAGAAAATGTCTTCACAGAAAAAAGGTATAAGGAAGATGAAACCAATGGCTTGAACATAGCTTGTTTAAGAGCATGTAAAACCACGTCAAAGCCACACTGAGATTTGGGAATGAGGGCATTGGTAAAGGAAGGAAGGGAACAGAGTGGAGAAGACAGAAGAAGAAGACCCAACAGTAATGGAAGAGGTGAATGTAGTGGATAAATCTGGCTGAAAATTAAATATAGTGGGAATTGACAACTCATGAACAAACAACCATGTGAAGGAGGTCAAAAAGTGGCCCACTGTAAGATGGCCTAGAGGAAAAGAGAAGCTGATGGACCAACGTCAAAAAACCACTTCTGTTGATAGATGGACAGAGTTGAAAGACAACAGGAGTGGAATAAGAAAAAGGCTACACTATAGGAAAGTCCGGTCCTGCAGGCAATGGACTGGACAAATACCACATGTGAAGAAGAAGGAACACACCCCTGGGTGAGAAAGAGACATAACTGGAGCAAGATAGAGAAAGTGGGAATGGTTTAAAGGAGGAGAGGGCCTTGGCATTAATTGATGAAGCAGAAAAAATCAGGATTTTGCAGGCAGAAGAGATGCCACCAACAGGACTCAGTAAGGAGTGTTACCTGTCAAAGTGATTACACAGAGGAGAAGAGAAATAGGAGTTATTGATAAGCATATAGAAAAAAGTAACACCAGTTCTGGCTGAGAGCCAAAGGATGAGAACTGGTGTTTGGTGTTTAGAAGAGTGGTGAATGCATTGATGAGATGCATGTCCAACTGAGAGCAAACCTAACAAAAAAACTAAGAATGAAGAGACAACTCCGTGGTTAGAACCCTTGTGTGTTTGAGAGAGGCACCAAGTTCATAGCCCTTAGCACATGACAAACCATAAGATGAACCCAATAGGAATAAGCCCAAAATATCAGGTCTAATGCATGGAAGCAAAGACCTGAAATGGGTACCCTCCAAAGGTTTAAATAAGAAATGACTGTGGAATTGTTGGAGTGGACCCATAACGAATTAATCCATGAGAAGAGGGAGAAAATGGAAAAATGCCTGATGGATGGCCACAAGTTCAAGAACATTGATGTAGAGTGAATGCTCCTCCAAAACCCACATGCCCTAAGTCATGTTGCTGTTCATAGATGCCCCCAGTCTGACAGAGAAGCACCTATGAAGATAAGGAGATCCTGTCAGGGGGCAGCAAAGGGATGCCCACAATAGCGTTGGAATGGTCAAGTCACCAAGACAAATCCTCAAAAAGAAGAGAAGTAAGGTGCACAACTGAGGATAACAAATCTCTAGAAAGGTTCCATTAGTTCCATAATTTTCACTGAAGAAGCACATGTGTGTGAGGCCTAAATGAATGAATGGTTCAAGGGAAGCCAGAGTTCCCAAAAGCAAAAGAACTTTCAATGCAGGGTGTAAATGTGAAGCACAAACCTTTGTTACAAAACATTAGACTGCTCACAAGAAAAGTGGTGAAGACTGATCCTGACTGTGATAGGAGTTCAGAACATGACCAGATGTACCAAATATACGACAGGCATGAGAAAAGATTTGGAAGGCTTGACAAGCTAGTCTAACAAGCAGCCTTCTGCAGAAGAATACAAGTGTGAGTGGAGGAGTCCTCTTAAGAAGCAGTAAGCAGAAATCAATCATCCGTGTAATAATGAAACCTCAGTCCCAATACATGAACAAGGTGTGCAAATGCCCCCATGACTTGATTGAAGAGATATGAAGCAGATGCAATGCCAAAAGGAAGAGCATGGTAGTAGATGACTTAATCCGATGGACATAACAAAGAAAACGTCTGGAGGATGAGGCAATCTGAATGCCTAAATGATTCTCCAAAATTTTGCTTATTTATCCACAGTTTGGGTGAAAAGAACACCAGAGAGAAAAGAAGCCCTCCATAGAGAACCACGAAATGGCAAGAAACTGGTCGAGAGATGACAGGTCAATAATTAGATGCCAGTTCCCAATATTCTTGGGGACCACAAAAAGATGAGAGGAATATTCAGGCAGGTGTAGGGGTAAGCACCTTCTCAATGAGATCACATCTTTCAGACCCTGAATAAGGGATGGAGGAAGGAAAAAATAAAATGGAAAAGGGAAGGAGGTGAAAAAGTGGAGAGATAGGCTGTGGATGAGAACCCGAATAACCCAACTATAGGACGAAAATGAACACCACAGGCTGGTAAAGAGATACAGATGGGCTTCCATAGAGCTAGACCTGACAGAGTAGTCTCCTTCAAGAGGAGGGTCAAGCCTGACATTGAGAAGTGGGAAGACAGGATGTAGAAGAAGGCCTGGAAGCTGGGAAGGAAAGGGGAAACATGAGAATGTTGAAGTACAGAAAAACAAAAACATAGCAAACAATGCAGACTGATCCCTAGTCACCTCAGTCTAAGTCTTCAGTGAATCAGGAACACCCCTGACAACCTCCGGGTAAAGAACATGGAGAGAAGCAGGAGGGAGGTGCACAATCGTTAGGAGAGCATCCCCTCCCAACAAATCCCAACAGCAGAGGAACCAAGTAAGGAGGGATAGAGCACAAGAAGTAGAATGGACCAATGAGGTGAAAAGAAAAGAACAAACTTCCGCAGAAAACCCCTTCTGAGCATGATGAAGTGCCTCAGATATAAAGTGGTAATGCAGAAGGGTGGTAAGAAATAGACAAAGGCACAAAAATTGGGATATAGAAAGGGAAGTAGAAGTTAAGGGGTCCACCCACCCACACACCCCAAATTGATAAGAGAGATTCTAAAAACTAGGATCAAGGAACAAAAATTAAGAATAAGAATTAAAAAATGGATAAGTCAGGACAAAATAGTCAAGTAAACGAGAAGGATGATACATGGTAGTACAACTGTGCTGTTGTTCAAGAAATGAGTCTGCATGAATCCTAATGTCAGATGAAAGAGGAAAGACAAAGTATTCTTGAACATACATTTCATATAGTAAAGCATAAGGGAGGAAGCTAAAAGACAAAGGAGTAAAAGAAAGAAAGTAACATACCTGTGAAGTAATGTAAAGGAAGAGATTAGAATGGGAAGAATTTCCTCCACAGATACAGATATACATAGAGCAAACCCTGTGGGGGAAATAGCTATTCAAATATTCTTCATCCTTGTTAAAAATGGGGAGAAGGAACATCAGCTGAATGGATGGGATGAGAAAGCCCAGTGTGTGGGAAGAAATCCACAACATTTGAAGAATGGCTGTCACATCCTCCACAGGCACCTAGCCCCCAGTAGCCATGATAAACACAAGTCCTGTCTTAGGAGCCTCGTCACAATCACAGGAAAAAGTGGAAGTTACCATTACTTTAGAATTCATAATGGGTATACAGGGAAGAAGACATTTTTTCTTTTTCTTTAGTAAGAAAAGAAACCAGTGAAACTTAGATGAAAGTTACCATTTTCCTAAACTGAAAATGTGTTTCTGATAGTTACTTACCTCCTTTCAAAAAGTTTTTTATCGACTTATACTGTTATAATGCCCTCTATATGCACTACTAGCCTTGATACTCCCACATTCCCTTATGTGTATTCATAGGAGACATCTGCATGCTATCATGCAAATTATCAAGCAACTCCTATCCTCACTAGTGCCTCTCTTCCTTGCAGCCCAAATTAAATTCAAGACTGGGCAGTACATAGAAAACCTGACACCAGAAGTGGGGAAGAAGGATGGGAAGTGTGAGCAGAAGTAAGTATCTATTGGAAATACATTTTTCAGTTTAGAAAAATGTTAACTTCTGATAATGACTAAAGGAAGACCATGGGAAGTGCAAATAAATGGAAGGCAACACCCCTGTGGAAGATTGCACCACTTCTGACCAAGTTATACTCTTCACCATCGTGAAAGTGCGTCACAATAAGAGCAGAAACAAAGGAGGGACCTCCTCTGCTTAATCATGTGTGCACATCTAACACAACCATCACCATATCCGCCAGGAGCCAACATATGGAGATTGTAGGAAGTAGGACAGTAAAGTAGGGTGCATCTCCAGTCCATCAACAGATGGAACTGGGAATGAATCATTCAGTTCATAGTAGGAGGAGGGTACCTGGCCACACACATGTGAGAAGTTATGTGACTGTTCCAGCTCCAACCATCACCATATCAGCTGGGAACCGGCATCCAGGAAATGGTAGGAAGGAGGATGCCTCAGCCATATGGGCAAACTGCATCTTGACAGAATGCACCATCCAACACCTTATGGTATCTGGAATTGTACATCAAGTCCACTGTAGGATGAGAATCAACTCCATCTACAATGGCAGAACACCACCACACTACTCTCAACTGAATGGAATTGAACACACTCAGGAGGAAACTTCCATGGTCCACCACCACAGTGGCTAGGAACTGGTAGGTGGCAAGGAATCCCATACTCTACAGAAGAAGGGGGAACATCACATTGGAGAATCCAGAATAATACTGCACCAGATACTCGTGGGAGACATCGATACCTTATTTTGAAAAGCAAACCAATCCTGTGACTTACAATACATAGATCATCTGTGTTGGGCAGTAATTCCTGTCTGCTTTACTCATGCTAATCCATGAGTGTACAGTCTACGACAAACATATTTATGAAGCAAAATACTGTGAGGCATACCTACAAGCAGTCTTGTGGCCCACTACATCTCAATGGTGGATGTATATGACACACAGGTCTTACAGTGCAGATTTAAGACTAAGTATACCTGGTCAGGCAACATTCACCATTGGGTGGGATCTATAATGCAAAGAAAAAAGGAGCATTTACCTATTCAAAGAGAAATCGTGGAGTGCAAAATGGTGACAGTTTGATTTTTGGTTTGTTTTGAATTTTTGTGCAAAGCTACACAAGGACTATCTGCACTAGTCATCCCTAATTTAGCTGTAAAAGACTAGAGGGAACGCATCTAGTCAACACTACTCACTGCCAACTCTTGGGCTACTCTTTTCCCAACGAATAGTGGGATTGACTGTTAGATTACAATGCCCCCGTGGCTGAAAGGGCGAGAATGTTTGGTGGGTTTGTTTGTTTTTGAATTTTGCGCAAAGCTATATGAGGGCTATCTGCACTAGCCATCCCTAATTTAGCAGTGTAAGACTAGAGGGAGGCAGCTAGTCATCACCACCCACTGCCAACTCTTCGGCTACTATTTTACCAACGAATAGTGGGATTGACCATCACATTATACTTCCCCCATGGCTGAAAAGGCCAGTATATTTGGTGGGACGGAGATACGAACCCCCGACCATCAGATTGCATGTCAAGTACCCTAAACACCGGGCCATATGGTAACAGGAGGAAGATGAAAACCCGTAGAACAAGCAATGGCTAGGTGGTGTAGTTAATGAGCAGTAACAGTATGATGAGTGGTCCACATACCAGCACGAATTATGTTCTCCAACTGATGACAGAAATGAACAACCAAGACATGGTAAGATGATGGGAAGATACACGAAAAAAGCCAATCACCATCTGGAAAGAGGGAAGAATAAGTCAAGGGGAATCCAACACATAAGTCACTAGGAAGGTATCCAATGAATAAACAAACGAAAGTGGGAGCCATGGAAGGGATCAGTGTGTGTCACATAACAGAGGAGAGCCCTGACTGGGCAGACAAGGCAACCAGGATCAGAAAGGTGTGAAATGGAAGAAAGAGAAATGGGTGTGAAGGCAGAATTACCTTCCCAATTGGCCAACGTTTTGGGCAGAAAAGAATAATAAGGGAGTAGGACCACATAGGAACTGTGAAATAAAGTGTGGTTGACATTAATGGCGAACACATTTGATCGAGAAGGAGGAGGAGAGGGGACTTCAAGGAGAGGTGAAATAGTGAACAGACCTACAAAGGTGCAAAATGAGGAAGGGTAAGAGCAAGAAATATGATACTGAGGTTCCAACCCAGAAGAGAGGCAGGGCATACATGATGGGTGTTGCAGAGGGAATGAAACAAAAGGGACAGGACAGGCAAATGGATAACATGGGCATATCATGCAAAATGACGGGATGGAGAATAACCATAACAGAAGGACCAATGATGGTACATGTACCACTTCTGTTGCTACACAGTGATGTAACAAAGTGGGGGAAAGAGGGAGTGGAAGAGGAGTTAACACCAGTAAAGACACAGGAGTAGAAACCACAGCCAAACCAGCCAAAAAGGATTACCAAAAGAACCCAACACAGAGCGATCAAAATAATGGAAAAGACAATGGAAGCTGGCAAATTGGAGGGTAGGCATACAGGCACAGACCAGTATATTCCTGAGGGAGAGCATCCACCACTCCAGCTAAAAGACATGGAACAGGAGACCAAAACTGGGGAAGCTGAGAATTGAGATGAGTGGCAAAGGCATCCAGATCTAGAACACCTTAATGGGCACAGAGCCCCCCAAACACTTGTGAGCCCAGTGACCACTCCATAATGAGATTTTGGCAACTTGGAATATGACAAGCAATCAAACGAAATTTGATGACTGTAGGCTCAAAACAGGAGGTTTAGTGTCTGCAAACACAGGTCTTTCAACAGAGTACTCCATGTCTAGAGATGTACGAGATCACAGTCCAGTTGTTGGAATGCACTATCACCAACGAGGCCTGATGGGCCAAAACCCGATGAACTGTGATGATCTCCATGAGATTGATATGGAAAGAAGATCTAGAAAGAGTCCACCATCCCAAACCTCCCTAACATCCAGATATGCACCCCAACAAAAATGAGAAGTATCTGTAAAGAGGTATCATTCAAGACAAGGAGGAGGAAGAGGAACACCTATAGTGGTGTTGTCTCAATCCAACCACCAGGCAAAATCATTCTGTAAGGAAGAAGAAAGGATGAGAGTGATCCCAAAAGAGTATCCATAGTCCAACAAAACCCCTGAAGATGACCAAGTGAACCTGACTAAGAGGTATGAAGGCTTCCAGAGAAACCCATGTCCCTAAAAAGAGAGAACCTCATTCACAAGGAGGAGAGACTACAAACTAGAAGATCCATAGCTTGCAACAGAAGGGGAGAAGGTAGAACCCGCCTGAGTAAGGAAATGAACAACACCCCAAAATAAACTAGGTGATGCTTGGGGGAGAGAAAAGATATATTCACCTGCACCAACCAACCAACCCGAGCAGCTTCTCATAGTAGAAACTGAGTATGAAGGGCAGAGAAGCAGCCAGACATCCATGTAGTGGTGGATACGATTGCCCCGAGAAGGAAGATGAGCAAACATCAGGACCACTCAATAAAAAATATAGAGATCCAAGGCAAGTCCGATTGGAAAATCTCAGAACTGAAACACACACATACCTTCGATGGATAAAACAAAGATAATGTCTGGATGCAGAGGAGATGGTAATGTTTAGTTACACATTCAACACATCGACCTTCATCATTCACCAACCACAAATGAAAACCAATGAAGGGCTTAGTATAACTCCATGGTGAAACAAGGAAAACCAAGAACAGTGTAGACCCAACAGATCGATGATAGGAAGACAGTCCCCTCTCTGTTTGGGGACAACAAAGAGACAGGAATAAATCCCCATACAAGAGGGATCTACTCAAGTGATGACACCCTTGCAAAGCACACTTGGCTAACAGCCTCCTAAAAATGCTGGCAGGAAACAGAATCCCGAGGATTAGGGATGAAAACAGGATGAGAGGACGAAGAGGAGGATAATGGAAAAGGAGAACCAGAATCTCTCAGACCACCCTCGGAACCCAAGGGTCCATGGCAAAAGACTCCCATATGTGGGCAAAGCTGATAAGCCTGGCCCCAATCCCACAAGGCAGACACCAAGATCACCAGCTGCCTCGAAGGAGGCACCCCAAGGACTAACAACAAACCTCAGGAATATGAGGAGCCAGAACCAGCAAGAGAGAAAAAAAGAGGTGGGCAAGACACAGGAACAGGAGGGAGAGATGAATACAGTAAAACTGGGGCTAAGAGAAGGAAAACAAAGTACTCAGATCTGATCCCCATAAAGGGACAAGCAACTCCAAATGCCGCGAGTCTAAGGAGAAAAATACATAATGAAGACATGCCTGAGCATGGTCATCCAGAGTAATGGGGGACAAGGCATACTGACACCCAAACACTACTGGTCCCCAAAATGACTCATGTGAACCCCAATATCCGGATAGGGTAGGAAACACTAAATACTGACCCAATGGTTCATCACCGAGAAGGGCAGGTAGTAGAATCACAGGAAACAGGAGATAAAGATAAAACATAAAATACCTGATTCATTACATCTATAAATGGGAGAGGAGGCCTTAGCACCTCCCCTGAAATGAAACGTGCCTGTGAAGCACAGGCAGGAGGAAGAAACAGGCTGTCCAAATCCTCATCATCATGTGCAAGCAATCCCTCACATGGTAAGAGAGGACAATTGCCAGGTGATTCAGAAGATTGCATAAAGGTAGCCAGCTCCCTGTGAACTAAAATTGTTACTTCTTGAGCAGGTAAAGCTTGCTCAGACACCATTGCATGGCAGGCAAATTAGCTATAGTAGTTACAGCAGATGTGGTAGATGCCACGTGAAGTGCACTATGAGTGGAGTTGACTGATAAAAAGAGAATTTTATCTCTAAAAAGAATTCTCAAAACTGTTAAAATAAAAAAAAATATATATGGTTGATAAAATAAGCAGCTGAGAAAAAAACTGTAAACTTCAGTATGTAAGTGAAAAAAATCTGTCTTCAAACATGTCTGAACCATAAAACTGCCAATCAAGAAGTGATTTCGGGCTGCACAGAAGAGAGGGCACTAGTGACATTAGGAGTTGTTTCATACTCCTATTAGTGGAGGGCTGCTGATGTCTCATGTGAATACATATGAGGATAGGTGGGAGTATCAAGGCTAGTGGCAAACAAATATTTGAACATACAGAGGGCAGTCAAGAAAAGCTATTTGTGAGAAGAAGTAAGATATTGGAATTTAAGTTTTGTAAATTATCACAAATCTCACATAATTGACCAATAATTTTAAAAAATACATCTGTTCTAAATAAGGAAAAGAATTAGGTTACTTTGATCTTAGGGGGAGTTACTGTGAAAGGAAGTTTTGTCACCCGCCTGTTGGTGGAGGGCTATCATCGCATAATGATGTCATCATGCGTTAGCACAGTTCATATTAAGTACGACTTTTAGGTGGGATTTAGGATTTAGCTCATCATTAGTGGTATGTGAGTCCCATAGGTACATAGATAAGGGATCAATGTATTCTGTGTGAGGAAGAGATGTATTGTCTTGGAACATGAATATTTTCATGATTTATTGTATAAAACCTATGACTGAAATACATCAATGTTGTCATTTTGTTGAAAAACTTTATTTTATACAAAACATGTCTTCATATTGTGAATGTCTTGTGATTATATATTTGGATATATATATTAGTTAAGCTTTTAATAACTCAGTAGATATTTCTATGAAGAGACCAGAGATAAGGATTTTAAATTTCTAATGAATATGTACTGGCATTGTTTAACATTCTTATCAATACATTTTTACAATCAACTTAGATCTCTTGAAAAAAACTAATTACGAAATAATTTCTATATTTTCAAACAAATACCTTGAACATATAGATTATTACTATTATTGATTGTAATGTAAGTTATATATTAAAAGTTTGGATAAAAGCATTAGATAACACAAAGATACTGATGTTTCTGTACACTTGATGTCTCTTTTACATACAAAAACAAAAAAATCACACTAAAATGATATATATGTACATATACCCTTCCCTTTATTAGACAATTTTTTACTTGTATCAAATATTTCTTCTACAAACTTGAAGTCAGAAATCTGGGGCCTTTATCGGTTCATACATATTGAAGATATAAATATCTAAAGTAATATATATATAGTGAATTAATTTTTAACCTATATATAAAATACTTAGGAAATATATTTATATTAATATCAGTATTGGGATTTCAGATTACAAAACTGGTATATCTTTGTGTTCATTATTAAAAGATTCTACAAATGCTTGTAAAAATTACTAATTATTACAGTTTAAGTATTAATGAATTTTTCAGATTTATACAGTAAAACAGTGGCAATGAGAGTGTAGTGTAAGTGGCCCTGTGTCCCTCCGATAAAATTACTGGAATGGCAAAAATATGCTACGTTGTATGGAGAGCATTTGTAAACAAAACAGATCTCATTCTGTGAAGACTATAAGCTTTAGTTTAAAAACTCTGTAAAGAAGATGTTCCTGATAGTTGTAACACTGGTATGATTGTATCTTTCTTCTCCAATATATATTTAGCACACTCTGACAATGTAAGTCATATCTTAGAAGCACTATAATTCAAAAATACTAAATTCCTTTAATCTTTGATAGAGAAAGAATAGGTGCTCTTAAGTTTCAAACCTTGGTTACTGAATTTATTAAAACTGGAGATGAAAAATTGCAAAATGTTTTTATTTTCTTGTAACTTGCAATTATTTATCATTAATAATCTTTTAAGATCTACTTATTATTTATTCATTGTTGTGCTTTCCTCCAATAATTCTATGCCTTTGGTGCCACTGCAAAAGATACAGGTAAATGACAATCTCTGCATTACAACATTCAAATGTTATTTTGATACATTCGTATATGTCCATCCCAGTACAAAGGCAAAACATTAAATGTTTCACAGCTAAAAAAACATGTAAACACAGCTGCTGAAATGCATTCAACAGAAAAGTTTGGATCATCGAATAATATACTTATGGGCATATTGAAAAAACTGTAAACCCTATATTAACTAATAAGATAAGATCCATGCTGCCCAAAGTAGTTATTAAACATCAACAGTCTTATATTGTTTCTATAAGTTCTAAATTCTGCAAATTTAATCAAATGTTGTGACAAGTAGATGAAAAAACTGGTAAAATTAAACCACTGAAAAAGGGTTATGACAACACCACACCACATATCTTTAAGTTCATATATAATTAGTGTTATACACTATAGTGTCTTTATTGTAGGTTTATATCACATATAAATATACAAATATTACTTTAAATGTTATTTCTCAAATGTTTTTATTTTGGAGAGGTTGTTGTCAACTTGTCAAGTCATTAAATTGCTGAAACAGCATTTCACTTCAGCAAAAGGTGTGATGGAAAAATGGCAATGAACTCAATTATTACACATAATACACTTGATGCTTAAAGCAATTTCCTGCCATCCATGTCTGTAGTCACTAAGAAATTTAAAAAGTAGGTATATGCTCCTGGTCTTAAAAGCCTACAAACAGGATATTGCCAGGAGTGAACAGGAAATGATAAGTGATGCATTGTCACTTTGAGATAAGCAACAAGGTCACACACTGGTGAACTAAAACGGAACAATTAAGAACAAGGAAACATATATTTATTCATAAATATATTTTATATGTATTTTGTTAGTTACATTACTGATTAGAACAAAATATTGTTTGAAATAAATTCCCTAACATGGAAATTATAATTAACAAATAACTAAGGTCTAATCTTAAATTTGTAAGTTTATAATTTAATAAAATTCCACATCATTCCCAAGTTGAGTTTTATCACATTTAGTGAAAAATTAGGTGAGGTTGTGAAACATTTCACTCAAAACAAAACAAGAAAAAATACCATGTAGCACTATAATATTGTTTAAATCATGTATTTTCCTATATTAAATACTTAGTTCACCTTAGTATTTTATGGTAGATCCATGAGACTGTTTAAAACATGCATTTCCCTGTATTAGATACTTACTTTACCTTTGTATTTAGTGGTAAATCCATAAGATTGTTTAAAACATATTTTTTGCTGTATTAAATACAAATATATATATATGGATGTCGTAAAATAAATATATTACATTAATGATTGGATTTTAATGCATATTTTGTTGGAAAATACTGTATAATGGCAGAAAAGAAGAATCATTTAACTTTATTTTTTAGAATTGTAAAAACATCACAAGATATAAACAAAAATACTATAATTTTGTCATGATAAGGTACTTACTAAGAAATGTTAAAAATAATATAACAGAAAACAATAATTTTTGAGTTGATATGACACAAAAAATAGATAAACATAATATGAAATTAATCATATTTAATGTAATATTATTCAGGTTTATTATGATAAAATTACATAGCTTACCTGATGACATAAAGAAGGGGATACGAAATTTCCCTAACAGCACACGGGTCCGAAGGCTCTGTAAAGTACTGCCATCAAAAGGAAGGGCACCACACACAAGAACATACAGTACTACTCCAAGGCTCTAAGAAAATTTTATTTTTATATATAAACAAAACAGGACAATGAGGTTAATGACATATCACATAAGGGAAGGAAAATTTTGGGGTAATCATGGTGATTACATAAACTATAAGAAAAAATGTTTTATTATTTACATTAAATTTAATTTCTTAAGAGAAACATGAAAATTAGTATATAAGATATTGTACAAAATAAGTGCTGAGAATATTTTATGGTACTTATAAGAAAATGGTTGTAACAGTTCATTGTTTAATATTCTTACAAACATTTGTTTTCTTAAATAACACCCATCGTAATAAACAAAAAACAACAACTTTTGTTTAAATAATGATTAGAAAAATACTGTAAACTACCAACATGTAAGGCAGAGTGATGGTTAACCATGTATCTAATATATATTCATATATATGGCTATAGTGATTTCCAATGAAAAATCATCAAATTCTACAAATATTTAATAACTATGGAAAGTACATTTCTTAAACACAGAAAACAAAATCCTCACCCATACATCAGCCTTTGGTCCATCATACTCCTTGCCTTCAAACAGTTCTGGAGCAGCATATGATGGACTACCACACCAAGTAGACAGAAGTTTCCCTGGTTTATAATAATTACTAAAACCAAAGTCTGTCAAGAAAAAAATTTCAAACTGCAATCCAAATGTAATTACAAACATTATATATATGTACAAAACTACCAATTTTAATAATATATTTTTGCAGGAGTACAGCCTTTACATGAATTTTTTCATTAATAAAGTATAATATTCACACTAAGTAGTTTGTTCTTGTTAAGGACTATATTAGTTAAATAACAAAAATGCTTATAAACATTAAAGATGCATTTTCTAAACATTCATTTACATGTATTTTTCTATGTAGAAGCTACTAAGACTAGTACCGCTAGCTCTAATTTTGAACTGCTGGCAACAGGGAAGGCAACCAGCCAGCAGCACCCATCACAAACTCTTGGTCTACTCTTTACCAACAAATAGTGGGGTTGATTGCTCTCACAGTTGAAAGGGTGAGTATTTTTGGCACTGAGTTTCTTTCCTGTAATTCACAGGTTGTGAACTGAGTGCACTTACTATGATTCATTTACAATGTATTTTAATGATAGATACAAAATATACTGACTAAGAAGACATATGTATATATACTTACAATGACAGTGATGGAGAGAGATAAAACAGAAAAGGAAATTATACTGATATATGATCCATAAACACAAGAATTCACTCTAATAGCATTCAATTTTTTTATATTTTCACTTAGAGTTAAAACTTAAGGTTAATTGATTTTAATAATCATATTTTTTAATTGAAAAACAATTACATGAAGTTATGCCTCATAATGGATTTAAACAAGATGCTTTAAAATATACTTTTACACTAAAATACCACTTTTATCAAATAGCTTTATCTTAATGCAAGTTTTAACTTTCTTTCATTTCACTTGGTATAATAATTCTCATGTCAAAAGTATTGAACAGTCATTTATATCAGACAATAGAATATAGCAAGTGACAAACTGCTTATAAATAACAAAAATTCTAACCAGCAATTTTGATGTTCATGTTAGAATCTAGAAGAAGATTTTCTGCTTTTAGATCTCGATGTATAACAAACCGCTGATGACAGTAACTCACAGCTGCAACTATCTGCTTGAACTTCTTTCGTGCATCATCTTCTGTCATACGTCCATTAGCAACAAGATGATCTGAAGTGAAAAATTAGTTTGATAGGAGTTATGACAAGAAAGCTTTATAAAACATTAATAGCCATAATAATAATAACTTTGTCAAATATAAAACAAAGAGCAAACTAAAACTGAAGTTTTTCCTATATAGTTAGTGTTTGTAAAAATAAATCTACAGAATTAATGACAACAAAATATTTTTGCACCATATTTAATTCATAAAGGTATTACAGCAAAGGTGCTTAGTTAGTAAATCCAAACAATTTTACAGACAATGTTAAGCAACAAAAACTACATCTAATTAGACATGTAAAAGAAGAAATTGGTCTTCTAAATTATAATTATTCATTAATTGAGAAAGAGCAGAAAAGTTTTCCATGTTGTTATTTTAAAAGTTGCCCTGTGGATAATGTTAAATAAAAATTTTTAAAAACTAAGTAGTTTATAAAGCTATGTTGCTAAACATATAGTTGTTTCCTCAAATGTATAAAATGTATGCAAAAATTTATCAAAAACATTGAACTTCCATAGAAGAGAAAACATATTAATAATTAAGTTTCTTTTTGAATCGCAATTTTATGTCCAAAAGATAGTGACAAAACATTTAAATTTTCATAAATAGAAACTACCTGATGCACATATGTTAAATGAAACTTCACTCACCAAATATTTCTCCTTGACTTGCATATTTCTGTTA
>NW_013667723.1:169639-200817 GCF_000517525.1 Limulus polyphemus
CTTAAATTTTCATAAATAGAACTAACCTGATGCACATATGTTAAATGAAACTTCACTCACCAAATATTTCTCCTTGACTTGCATATTCTGTTACTAAATATAGCATCTTCTCTGTTTCCATCACCTAACATTTTAGTAAGATACCATTTATAATTTTTTTCTGAAGTCTCAAAACATTATGTGAAACATTTCTACTAGAAATAAAAAATATTATAAAATATTGTGTTTGTAAGCATGCTTTTGGTTAAACTAAAGAATATCATTAGTTCTTTAAACGTTAAATTCACGTATGAAAAAGCACTCAAACTGAAACATTAATCAAAGGTCTAATCAATATTTCAAATACCTAGTTCATATTATACTTTGTGATAGAATTAACTTTAAAAAGATTATGCATATAATCCTTAGTCTAGGTTTATTTCAGGAGTACAAGACAACTGAATGTTCATAACACCAATCAAATAAGCATGTACTGCATTTTATTTATAGAAAATTTAAAACAAAATCTTCCTGAATATTAAAGAAATATTTTTATATCATAAAGCAATAATAAAATGTTTTATCCATCAGTTATACATATAAAAAATGTTTTCCTTTAATGAAGTGTGGAATGTGTTTATATGTTAACACATTATCAAAATTGCTCTATATCTGAACCTGGCCCTATAATTTTTACTCATGAAACACTTTTAAGCTCTAATTTGTGAGATATTTCATTTTTAAAACTGCATTACACTCTAAAATTTCAAAATCAAACTAAAAAAGTTACTTATATTTTTCTAATGTTTGTTTTAGGTCATCCACCAATACTGTAAACAGGAAATAAAAAACAAAAGACAATGAACAATTAGATGTTAATAATAAATGATTATATATCATATAAAATACATAATATACATGCTTTTGGTTTACTACTAAAATTTGTTTTTTGTGATTTATTTACCTATAATTTTTTTGAGAAAATAAATGATTTGGGTATTTACAAGGAATTCTTTGATAATTTTGAGATTCATATTTTAGTATTTCTAAGAGCAACATAACAATAATATTCTAAATTCACTAATCATGAGTTTCTACCCAACTTACAATCATATCTCTGAAGAATAATTGTTGTTTGTAAGTGGTAAATATTAATTAAAAGCATTGTAACATTAAGTACCAAATCACCTAGTTTATTGAAAGTAAGCTACCATGTATAAATATGACTTATTATATAACATTTTACCCACTTGTTTCAAATAAGATTTATACTATGTTTTAAAATGTAATAGATATGAACATACAATATAATCTAATAATGCTTAAAACTTCATGCTTAACTTATCTAAATTCTATATAACATGTACAGGTAAACACTAGTGAACTAAGCCACTAAACAGTATACAGTAAAGCCAGATAGAACAATATAGAGATAGCATTGTAAGCTTATCTATAGCACCGCAGCACTGGTATCTATCTAGTTGGCTTACTTGATATAGTTGGACAATATGAGGGTGATTCAATAACTTCATTATCTGAATTTCTCGGAAAATCTTTTTCAAATTTTCTTCATCTAGGTGTGTTTTGTCAATAATTTTGATCGCAACCTATAAAACAATAATACTACAGTATACAGAAGAGTTAGTTTACTACAGTATGATAACAGAGAAAGATTATCCAATAACCTAACCTTCTTAACAAAATTAAATGTTAGAAGCATAAGTATAAGCACATAAAACACGCAAACAAAATGACAGACAAAATCTTGGATGCAATTTTTATGACAAACAAAAGGTATAAAATTCTGCTAAGAATGATACTTAATCTGCCACTTGTTCCTGAGCAATATATACAACTGTTTTTCAATGATCATACAACATTAATTTTGTATTATATGACTTACATTGAAAGAAATTCAGTAACATAACATTCATCTATACTTCAGAAATTTTATAAGTGTAACTGTAGACAAATAAATAAAATTGTTAGTGTTTAAATCTATATAAATTCATAATTGGTGTAACAATGTAAGTAGTTTATAGTAGCATGTATATAATTTTAAAATAAATACTTATTTTCATGAACACCACTTTATGGTATCTCCAAACTGTGTCATTGATAACTATATATTTAGTACTGTTTTGTCATACTCTGCAACTAATATCCAGAACTGTTGATATTCCACATTCATTGTTTTAAAAGACAAAGATTTAATGTAGCTGAAATTTAATCAGCATGTATGTAACATTCTTAAACAGTTGATTACTTGTGCCAAGACTGGTGATGTACAATGTTTCAAGACAAATACAAATATTCAGCTTTATAAGTGGATTGTGTGTGTATATATACACACACACACATTTAACAGCAATCCAACCTGAAGTAAGTTGAAATGTATCCTGTACTGTTACTGAAATTGCATTGCTAACAAAGTACTAAACAGTGTTTCTAAGTGTATATTGTAAAATCCAAAGTAAAAAAGTTGAATACAAAAACAAGCTGAATCTAAGAAAATCATGATGATTAAAAGATTTGCATAGACACTAAGACAATACAGTTGCATTTACACAGACACTAACCTACTACATAAAGCATAAAATAAATGCTATTATTCAACATTATTAACAACAATGGAGCAGTAAGGCATACAATCAAGTTTCAATCCACTTCAATATTACTCTTTCACATAATCACTGTAGTCTATCCCCTGGTGATTTAATTACTTAAATATGTATGTAACAGAATTCAAAGAAAATCTCTATAAACAGCTGTACACAAACAAGTAAACCTTTTTTTTTTACTAGTTATAGGCAAGTTCCTATACTTTGATGGTGTTAATATGATGATAAACACTATAAAAAATGGCTAACATATATACATTTATGTAAATTTTAATGCAAATTTTTGTACTTATATGGCATGAAGACAATTTTTTAAAAGTACATTTAGTACATCATTTAACAATGTATTAGTTAGTATACATACACACAGAACATGCACACACAGCAATGTATCATTATTTCATGGACAATATTACATGAAGCAATAAATCAAATATTTTCATTGTGAACACAGTGTCTATGCATTTTTGTATTAAAACAAATCCAATATTAATGTAGCTTGATACAGTACTTATACATCATTTATCAATTTTATTGGGATGCACATTTGCTCTGAAGCAATAAATATTTCCTCAAAATAGTTACACAATGGCTTTGTAAGATACTTCTGTCACAGCTTAATTATAAGTTTAATTTTACATTTTCTAGCCTCAGTCTATTTTACTTATTTTTAAAAATTGACAACTTAAATATAAAAATATTAAAAGTACTTTTTGCTACTTTTCATTTTACCTCTGTCATGTATGCACACACACATACATATATACACAAAATGCATACATTTACAATCGATGGTGTTAAATATTTGAAATTTTATGAAACTACGACTTATAATTTTACTTTTCCTAAAATGTAGCATTATATACTTTAACATACTCAGAGCCTTTTGAAAACAGTAAGGCTATATATTTAATATTAAAACACAACAAAATGAAAACCATGCATTATAAGTGAAAAAAACTATATGTGTCTTATGACACAATGCATTCTCAGTGTATTTCTAAAACGTGAGTATTATTAAATAGATAACAACTAGTAGATTTTCAGATCTGTGTTAGATAACATTGTATAAATTTTCAAAATTCAGCATGATAAATATAACTTCCAATAAAAAGGGAGAAAATATTTCAAAGCCAGATATCCCACAGTATGTACATATAATTTTTCCATGCACCAGAAAGATTGTAGATTTATAATGTATTTATGAGAATCTAAGAAATTATAACCAAGGTAATAGGAAAATTTGTGAGAAAAATGTACATCTTTTTTAAGTACCTCTATATTTGTTCCCTAATAATTATCAGATAGATGACACCACTAGTAAATCAAACATCCACCCAGAAGAATGTAAAAATAAATAACTTTGAGTTGTAACATTTTAGTTCTGTACAATGTATAAACACTGAAAAATATTCTGATGTGTAACAAAAATGTTTGTAAGAAAACTTACGTATAAATATAATAACTTGTACTTGTGTTTCTTTGAAAAATAATCTGAGACATATTAAGCCCAGCATCTATTGATATGACAACAAACAACATATCAAAACACTATATTAATCCATTTGAGTATCTGTTTTATTTCATTAATAATATACTGGATGTGTATAACATACTTATAATTTGAATAATTTAGACACACTTAATAGCAAATAATTATTTTTTTGATAATTTATTAAGTGCAATTTATGTAATGAATGTTAAATATACCACACCTAAAAATAATGCACTGTACATGCAAGTATTAGACTCTATATTAAATATAGTAAAATCTATAAAACTCCATTATTAAAGATCAAATTTAGGGTATCAATAATTCCTTATATATATACCTGAAATTTATGTGTTAGAAGATTGTAATATATTGATTTTAAAACACACCAAAAACATACTGCAGAAATATCCATGTTAACACATAAGTTCAGCAAAATACTGAAATACTGAATTTTGTTTCCATTTGTATTAAACAACTTGTTTAATAACATTTTAATGGAAGATTTACTAATTAAAGCATTGATTCTTTGATGCTTTATGAAGATTTGCTAACTGTATTTAGTTTAGTAAAGAAAAGTAAACAGTTTTTTACCACATGAAATTATAAGTGGAAGATTAAGATATATTTAAAATAAGTAATTCACTACTTTTAGTCAATTATAATAATGTTGTTTAACATCATTTACAAAGTAGTTATAATTATTCATAAATAACAGTCTCCGTAATACTTTACATAGCTTAACATTACAAATCTAATACATTAGAAATCCTGTTTTAAATCTAATTCTTACACATTTATAAGCCATATGGGCTTCGATTGTCTCAAAAACTAACAGAAGACTAGTGTCAGGCGTGATCACCAATCGAAGTTAGGAGCTTTATAAACCCCAGCGCAAAATGTTTCTGCCGGATAAATTCTGCCACTGCACGGCGTGTTATTCTACCCTATTAACGTAGTCGTTTTATGCTTATACAACTTTTCTGACAGTGACATTAGTCGTGCTAGTTTGGCTTGAGAAATTTTCTGAAGTCTTACCTTGGTCTTGGTGATGATATGGGTTGCCAATTTGACTACTGCAAAGTTTCCTTTTCCAATGGTCTTTTCCAGCTCATAAAATCCAACCCGAACTAGTCCTCTAGTAACCACAGATCTTCCAGCCCTAGCTTGAACAGCCGCCATGTTAAGACCCTACAGTGATCATGCGCAACAAATTTAGAAACCCTTACCAGCACGGCTAGAAACAGAAACTGAAACCAGGTTTTCAAGACACTTGTTCTTTCGCATAAAATCCACGGTCGAGAAAATAAAATCGAAGTTAGCTTTACACTACTTTTGATTATAACTTGTTCATGGAGTCTGAAAATAGCAAGTCCTTTCTATATTCCATTTCTGTAGTACACATTGATGTATAAAAGACATTTTAATAGTACTAATAAACGACCTTATTTCTTTAATTGGACATTAAACGTTTCGCTTTACAGCTTTTTCACGAGTGTTCCACTAAAACAGAAAGTGTAGCTAACAGCGCAAAGCTTTAATTGGTTATTTCAAAACCAAATGAAGTTTTGTGCTGTTTGTAACGGTTTGTGTTTTAGTGGGACCTCCTGAAGAAGCTGTAAAGCAAATGTTGAGTATATAATTAAATATAAATAGATTTGGTGTTAAAGCGTTGTTTATTACAAGTATTAAAAAGCCCTTTGTTATACGTAAATTCTAAATCACTTGGCAAGGCACAAAAATTCTTGTGAGTGTTGAGCAATTTGGCAAATAACTATTGTCATGAAAAGATACAAAAAAATTATCGAATGCTTTCTTGGGAACGCATGTGTTTAAAACACATAAATTACTTATTTCAGTTAACTAACTTCTTGAAACACCGAATGAATAAAAATAAAAATGGTACTATATACAATTAAATCATAATGCATTATCTGGATCTTGCACAAAATTCTCATCTGATTGCAGCAACATTAAATAAAAATCAATCTTCTAGCTACATGATATATACTACCTTTCGTCATTAAGGATGCAACCTAGTTTAAATCATCTCAGCCAAGAACGTCGAAACATGACGCGCTATGGGGAAGCAATACAAAACTACAGATAAAGGTGACTTTGTTAAGGAAGTTACTGTACAATTCCACATGCTGACTAAAGAGACAAGAGAAAACTGTGATGAATGTATCTGGTCAAAGTTACACTCTCTTGCTCTCGAACAGTGTTTGATGACGTCACTATGACGGCAGTTGTGCGACAGCTATAGTTCTTACACCTGATTCAGCTGTCCAGTAACGACTCACTTTCAATAGAAGGGTTTCTAGTTGACTTTTGTGTAGTCGCATAATAGCTTAAGTTATCAACTGATAATTTATCATCAATACAGTTCTGTAAACAGATCAAATATGGAGTTTTCGTGCTTTTATACTCTATTTTACTTTTTATTTTCCGCAAATTAAAAAAATGAAATTAATTACCTTATTTTCCTTATTACCATATATTACATTTAAACCTCCATATGGTGAAACTATGGGTTGGACTCATATAAGTGTTATGATCTACACGAATGACGCAATCACTGTATTACGTAACCATAGCAACTGTTTAGGCGTGAAAAGCTTTTCAAAAGGCGTGAAACCAGGCGCAAATGTAAAGTTAATGGTATTAATCATTTATCAAATGTTTGAAAGGAAAATTCGTTTAGTGTTCATGGAAATAGGAATCTACCAAAACTGTATATGTTTTGTATAAACATCATTATGTTTGGGATCCTCAACAATATTAATCAGGTATTATTCTATATTATTTCAAAATAAGATGTAGACGGAATATTTTCTTATCGTTGTTGAAAGAAAATTGTGAACTTATATATATACATTATAAGTATTTCAATATTTTGATATAACTTTTTTAAAGTTTAAGGATTAAAAAGATTCATTATAGTTAATGTCTCATACCTAACAAAAATCTTAATAATGTGGACACCACAAAAGTTTCTCGATAATTGTTCTGGAAAAAAAAAGACAAAGAAGTTCCTTGAGATCCCTTTCAAAAATTTATTGTCTGCGCAAAAGTCAAGATACCTTACACGTAAAAAATTGCAATATCATAAATAAAAAATAGTTGAAAAGTGCTCTATGTTCTAGTAGTCATCTGTAAAGAGAGAGAGAAAAAAATGAAGTGTATCTAACAAAAAATATAGCTATTACGTTCCACATCTTGGCATTAGACAATTTTAGGTGATAGAAAATCGGCATGTAATTCTTTTAAATGAAGATATATATTAATTAGTATTAAAAAGTTGCGAATAATCACCATTTTAATGACTAAAAATTATCTCTAGAGACATTTATCTTTTAAAAGAACGGAATCAAATACAATCGTTTGTTTTCGTGCGGATTTTGTGTTTATGATTCAGCTGAAGTCCTACAATTAATTCAATTTTTAAACGAAAGAGATCTGCAAAAGTACTGTTAAAGGTTTACAGCACATCAAATCCCGAAGTTTGTTATGAATTATATTAGTAGCGATAATTTGTTAATATCATTATCTTCGTTCGAGTGACTTCAAAATTATTATGCTCTATAGATAAGACAGATACGTATATTATATTTACATATACAGAGTTGATTGAGTACGTCATGTTAAAACAATTTGAATGTGCAAATCAGCAGATTACATGATAACTACAGCCGCTATAAAGTCGCAGTGGAGCAGAATGTATCAGAACTACATTTTGATACTAATTTGATGTATTATCTCAAAGTCATAAAAAAGTGAATCACGACATGAAGAAACAATCATAGGTTAAAAGAAAAACGTATTTTTTATTGTGTTATACCACATATTCCCAGGGTTTCAAATGACATCCAGTAAACATTGTTAAAAACAACTAAAGAATGCAACATGGATTTAACTGTAAAAATTCATTTCCTACCAGCAAGAAAACAGGTCAAATTGTATCTCACACATTTGTAGGCAAGGACACGATCTTTGTATCAAATTACCTATAAAGACTGTGCTAATTCTTGCATTGGAGAAAACGGTCGACAAGTGTCTACAAGATGAAAATAAAACATTTAAAAGCCCCTTCCGTAGTGTCACAGGGCTTAAAATAAGCACTATTGTTTTGTTGTTCTTGGATGTTAATGTCATGGGTAGAAAAAATAATATAAGTAGAAAAAAATATAAAAGAAACTTTCTTTCCGCAAAACAAAGATCTATCATTAGCCAGCCTTCAGATGTAAAATTATATTTCTTTTAATTTTTATTTATTGAATACTTGTGTTTGACTTGTTTTCATTTGTTGCTAAGCAATGCAGTATCCCTACTGATACTGTAACACGTAACGGTTTTGTTCCATTATTTAATTGTACGCCCCCCAGTGGCACAGTGGTATGTCTGCGGACTTACATCGCTAGAATTCTGGTTTCGATACCTGCGGTGGGCAGAGCACAGATAGCCCATTGTGTAGTTTTGTGCTTAATTACAAACAAACAAATTTAATTGTATATCACCTGTTGATGCTAGGTAAACCTGGCGAAATGTAATGTTTTTTAAAACTGAAATAGAAAATACGTTTTTAAGAGCACAATTACTTGTTTTATCCGGAAACAATTTGCAATTTGGTATTATTTGACACAACTAAAATTGATCACTTTTGAGCAGGGTATGTAACAGCAATTTCTGACGCAAGATATAATCATAGAGTCAGATCATAAAGCTGTATTCTGATCGGGGTTTTAGAATTTTCGTGACAGTAAAACACAAAGCAATATGGATCAATCTAGGATTCAGGATCATCCTGAAAGAGACCTGCAATAAGTCGTACCCTATCTGCGATATACAAAGTACGACGTCTTGTAATAGATGAGAATCCATCAACACAATTGTCAAAGTAAAAGCCGTCCACCTACCCCACCCAGCAATACACAGCATAATTAAGAAGGATCTCCCGTCTGTAAAACAACACAAATCATGTATACCCAAGTTGTTTCTATGAAATATCAGTTTAACCATCGCATATTTCAAGCAGCTGGATAATTAAATAGGTATTCGTGCTGTTCCTTATACACGAAGACATAAAGATGAAATCACTATAAGCAGTACCCATGGATTTCTGTATGATCGGACAGTTGAAACGAACGCTGTGGAACCGACCTCTTCTTACACTAGATAGATAGAAGATTTTATGCGTTGTCATAACAGTCTTACGACAAAACCTTTTGCAACAGAAACTACCCTGCAGTGCTCTTGTCAAGATGCACGGGCGTCAACTAGAGCATGACCAAAAGTAACAACATGGATTAGAACGCAGTGGTGAGGCTGCAAATTAGTTTTAAAACAACGTTCTCAACATATGTATATATATATACATGTTTTTTTATAATGTCACCATAATAAGTATGTTTATGATATTAAATTTGGAAACGTTTTCACTCATATCTGTGGAATTCTACTGCAACTGGTCTCACAATTTAATCTTATAAATCATTAGAAATTAAGGTGAGAATTATACTTTGTGTAGAATGTAATTCATCTTTTTTGTACGTCATAACAAAGACATTTGTGTTCATTTTTCAAGATCATTAGCCAAAATAAGAAATATACGTGAAAGCAAGTGTTACCTAAGTTAAATGAATTGTCAGTCTATACTTGTTAAGAACGAAAATGAAGTATTGAAATTCATATACATATAAACATTTCTGTAAGAGCTGTTTGACGGATATATATATATTTTATTTTCCCTTGACAAATAGAACAACACAATGAGAAAGGATAGTGAATGCTTATATTATTAGAATTTAAAATATTTTAACTGAAATTTTCTTTGTATTGCTGTAATAAAGTAATGCTTGGTTTTTCACGTCTATTGTTATTTTGTACTTAAACGCGGTAGATGTCAATGATAAAATAATTGACTTGAGAGGTCTTTTGAATATTTTGATCTATCTTAAAAAGAGCAACCATGTATTCCCCTTTCAATACTCTAATTAACAAAGTATAGGACCATATACAGCGAAGTGTAGTGTTTTCACATATTTCAATTAACACGAGGTATCATCAGCTTCTTACTGTGTTGCCAAATGTAAAACTTAAAAACCTATAAAATATCTATTAAAATGCTATTTATATTTCGATAGTTCAACATTAATTACTGCTCAGTATTAGAGTTAACATAATATGTAATAACGTATTATTTGCAGAGTGTGGTGATGATACATTTTTCCATTTTTTGAGTGATTAAAATATGTCAGTGTGAATAAAATTTAAAATTTAGTCCCGCTTTATCAGATAAAAGCTTTGACAAGCTATTCGATGTGTTTTTCTTCAAGTACAAAACTAAATAAAAACCGAAACGACCATTTTAAAACATATCTGTTTTATTTTCTTTGCTAAAAATAGAAGCAAAAAAGGTAAACCGAACCTAAATTACGTAAATTCAAGTTTCTGTGTGACCGTTATATTACAGACACAACTCGCGAACCTTCGGGGTTGCAATAAATATGAGCGGAAGAATTGACGCAGGTTTTCTTCGATCGTTGGTTATAACCAGGATCTTTCCCATGGAAGTTTCGTTACAGACGTCACGATGACGTCCGTCTGTCGTCTGCAGAGTGTAACTCTTATATCAAGCAAATGATTGGATAGAAGACTGACGTCAAAGTGGCAACACTTGCTATGAAAGATTTAGGCAAATAATCAGCACACGTCGCGTTAATAGCTGAGAGAATAAACATATCATATGTAACATGGTAACAAAATCACCAACACCATCATACTGAGGCTATTACTTAATAAGACGAATAAAATACAGGCGAAAAATCAGGATTTTGATTTTGTATTTTCATGTTTACCTCTTTTCGCTGATCCCTTCTTTATAAAGTTATATTTTAAGCCACAATTTGACCCTACTAACCAATAAGCAAATATCGTGTAAAAGCAAAATATGAGATTTAAAAACTTAGTGTACGCTCGTGCAGTCGGGTTAACTTTTTCCGTAATTTCACCGTAATTATTAAATTAATTACCATAAAAGTACATAAACTGACTTTAACCTTCGCTTTAAAAGGACACTAAATTACTGTCAAATACATTTCAATATAAATTCGATGACGAGGAACCCACTTTGAGACTAATAATGGCTGGAGACGGCTTGAATGGGTAATGAAGAAAAACTTTAATATAAGTTTAACATAACAGCAAATGTACAACGTTTCGACAAGGTTTTGTCCTGATTGGTACCTGATGATGACAAAACCTTGTCGAAACGTTGTACATTTGCTGTTATGTTAAACTTATATTAAAGTTTTTCTTCATTACCCATTCAAGCCGTCTCCAGCCATTATTACATTTCAATATAGTTCACATAGCTCTTGTTAAATGTCAACTTGACTATTTCGTCCATGGCTAAAAATATAACTTCGAATTGATCAGTGTTTCATATAGCGTTAACACGAGCACAAAGCGATATTTCACATTTATTGTTTCAATATTTGTTTCTTTTCGTAACATTTGTCCAGCTAAAAGAGACCTTTGTAAATTTAATAGAACAGTAAGCTTGCGTAAATTGTTTCTCTAGCTACCAGTAAATGGTTGGATTGTATATATATATTCAGATCATTCTTCACCTGTTTAATGAATTGAAATGGTACAAAAACTTTATTTTTTTGTAAATCGTTTTTAAAGCGTTTTTATTAATTTAGGTTTCACCTGTAGAACTTATTTTTGTGCAAAGTCTACTATTAAAGCAGAAAAGATGGTATACAGGGGAAATCAGAAAGTATTCTCTATCTGCACCGTACAAATTCGTGGAAAAATAATGCGAGAATATAAGATAAAATATGTTGAAATAAACGTGTTTAAGTATGTGATGAATAAAAGTAATTAATTAAAACTACTTTTGACAGTACAAAGCACTATCCATTCGATAACGAGTAGTTGTAATTAATTACTTTTATTAATCCCATGCTTATTTCAATATAGGTTAATATTCGATATTAACTTGTCAAGCTAAGCTCCAGTGTAAATCGCTTTGTCACTGAAAAAAAAACCGTTGATCAAACACGAAGATTTGAAAAACTAATGATTTTATATACATAAGTTTGAATTCTATGAATATCATTATTGAATATTTGATAAACCAAAACGTAGGTTTTAATAGAAATTATGTTCTTTTGTTTGTTTTTTTCACTACTGTAGTCAGCGCTACGTTATTTAAAGAACAATAACAATATATGTATATTTTAAAGTCGCTTAACAGTAAAATACACACACACACACACATATATATATACATAGAAAGAGAGAGAGAGATAAACTCAGGTTCACTCTTTCTTGAGCTTCAATTTAATAGTTAATTCAACTACAACAAACTGATTTAGTTATGACAATTAGGAAAAAATTAGAATGAATCCCTCATTTAGAAAGAACGAGAAAGTGTTTTCAAGAATATATACTGTAATTACCATATTTTGGTGTAACTCCAAAACAGGCCACTTCTTCAGAAATAACAAGAAAGTGTTTTCAAGAATATATACTGTAATTACCATATTTTGGTGTAACTCCAAAACAGGCCACTTCTTCAGAAATAACAAGAAAGTGTTTTCAAGAATATATACTGTAATTACCATATTTTGGTGTAACTCCAAAACAGGTCACTTCTTTAGAAATGACGAGAAAGTGTTTTCAAGAATATATACTGTAATTACCTAATTGTGGTATAACTCCAAAACACGTCATTCCTTTAGAAATAACAATAAAGTGTTTTCAAGAATATATACTGTAATTACCTAATTGTGGTGTAACTCCAAAACAGGTCACTCCTTTAGAAATAACGAGAAAGCGCTTGCAAGATAGATATTAAATTTCCGTATACTTTATACGAATAACTCTTTTAAAATATGATGAAAGCCTAAAAAAGAAATAACGAACAGAACCAAGGATAAAGGTCAAAGCCGTAATATTATAATTACTATTTAATAAGAATACGACAGTCATCTATAATATACCTTTATTTAGTTATAAAATATACATAAGTTAATTTGGTACTTTAATACTATTATTTTGATAAATTATTGTAACTACTAATCATTTTACAAGTGCGTCATTTTTCCTTATCTGGTGTTGGAAAAGTGTACTAAAAATATTGGACGGTGTGGAAATGAGAGTATCAGTTTTTAGAAATATTTTGACCAAGTCGAACATTATGGTGAGACGATTAGCGAATTATTGAAGTTGTTGGTATCAATAAGTGTAACCCGTAGTATTTTTAGGTTTACATTTCCAGACTAGGAACTTTCAAATCAACAGAACATAAATGTGAAGTAGTTACATAATTTATAATTTGAAGTCATCTTTTAATAAACCACGATTGCTATTTTACCAATTAAGAGTATTTATTTTCAAATAGAGTATAATATTTATACAACGAAGCAGATGCATAGCTTTCTTATGAATAGTTATGGGTCGGGCGTGGCCCATCGGTTAGCCTGGTGAACTGTGCACTCAAGGATACATGCCTCACATTCCGTTGTTGCAAAAAAAATTCTCCGTCACTACTTTGAGTGAATCTGATAAGAGTGACGGTCAAATTCCACTTTTCGATTACAGGTGTCCAGGAGTTGGTGGAAGGTGTTGTTGAGTAGCTGCCTTTCCTCTAGTCTGTTGGCTCAAAATTATGAATGACCAGCGCGGAAGGTCCTTGTGTAGCTTTGAGAAAAGCATACCAAATCAAAACATTACCTTATAGAATTGTCTGAATAATTGTTGAATATTTCTTCTTGTTTTTTTCTCAAACAAAAGTGTACACACAAGTACCAGTTGTGCAAACATTTTACGTTTGTAAAGTAGTATCACATTCCCAACCTGCTGTAAACAATATTCACATAACTGTTTTACATCCTCATTATAAATATTGGTTGAGAAACTACTCCGTTTTTCAACCTACTGTAAAAGTGTGAGAGGTGGTGATGATTGTTTACCTTCAATATGTATCCAAATATTTATTGTAAAACTTTGCTACCTCACAGGTTTTCAATATGTATAATGAATAACAATTCAACATTTGTTTTACACACCTCAGGCTTGACATTTTACATGGATTAAGAAATAAAAATAAGTATTGCCAGTCGAACATTATAATTTATGACATTTCTCAGTCTTAAGTTACAGACCTACCCCGTTTTGTCTGCAGTGTTTAGCCCTAAAAAATAAATGTTTGTTTCTGCGTACAAATAGTGCCTCAAATAGCTTTCTGGCTTCACTGTTCTGCCTTAGTAGATGAGCCCTGCTATTGAACGAAATTTCTCCGGTAGTTACCGTCAAAGCTGTGCCCAAGGTACAAAAATACAATTTGTATTATAGGCTATTTCTTTGCTTTTCTAGGTGTTTGTTTCAATATGTTATTTTTAAATCTTAGATTGAAGGCGAATTCTGATTAATGTTTGATCTATATATTTTTAGTTATATACACACACACATATATATATATAATTTGTGATCATAGATAGATACCTTTGCTAGGTATAAATTTTAGTCTTCATCTGTGGTAATCATACAGCATACTTGACCAATGTACTAATCAATATTTCAGGGTCCTTGTGAAAACGATTTTTTCTCTTGTAGTTTTATTTAAGATTTAAGTACTCCATTTGGTAACAAAATCTATATATCATGTGGTAAATCTTCTACTCTAAGATAGGGTTTACACGATGTGGTTATAGATATCTATACACTATTATCATTTATTTAAGAAAAAGATATTTCCACGTTTAAGTACTCCATTTGGTAACAAAATCTATATATCATGTGGTAAATCTTCTACTCTAAGATAGGATTTACACGATGTGGTTATAGATATCTATACACTATTATCATTTATTTAAGAAAAAGATATTTCCACGTTTAAGTACTACATTTGGTAACAAAATCTATATATCATGTGGTAAATCTTCTACTCTAAGATAGGGTTTACACGATGTGGTTATAGATATCTATACACTATTATCATTTATTTAAGAAAAATATATTTCCACGTTTAAGTACTACATTTGGTAACAAAATCTATATATCATGTGGTAAATCATCTACTCTAAGATAGGGTTTACACGATGTGGTTATAGATATCTATACACTATTATCATAATTGTAGTTTTTGTAGCAGCTCTATGACTAAATCTAGGTTCATAAATATACGATATAATTTATTATCTTTCGTAGGCCAGAAGAGTTTCATTTAGATTTTAGACACTAGAATTACCAAATTCCTCTGTCATGTTGCTGTGGATCCATGACTTTGTCATATACAGGGTCTCTAACACTATATGAGTAAATAATGTACAATCAATAATGTAATTAAACTCAGTAATTATACTTCTGGGTTTGTTTTGAATTTCGCGCAAAGCTACGCGAAGGCTATCTGCGCTAGCCGTCCCTAATTTAGCAGTGCAAGACTAGAGGGAAGGCAACTAGTCATCAGTCAACTCTTGGGCTACTCTTTTACCAACGAATAGTGGGATTGACCGAGCATGTTTGGTGTGACGGGGATTTGAACCCGCGACCCTCAGATTGCGACTCGAGCGGCCTAACCACTTGGCCATGCCGGGCCATACAGCTGGGAGCCCCATATATTTACATAGAAAACGAGTGATTTCAAACAATGGTTGATCAGTTATGACTTGCAAAAATGGCCTGGCATGGTCTGGTGGTTAGTACACTCGATTCGCAATCTGAGGGTTGCGGGTTCGAATATCAACCCCGAACATGCACGCCCTTTCAGCTGTAAGGGCGTTTTAATGTTACGTTTAATTGCACTATTCGTTGCTAAAGGGTAGTCCAAGAGTTAGCGGTAGGTGGTGTTAACGATTGTTTTTGTTTATTGTTTATTTGGAATTAAGCACAAAGCTACACAATGGGCTCTGCCAACCACGGGTATCGAAACCCAGTTTCTAGCGTTGTAAGTCCGCAGACATACCGCTGTGCCACTGAGGTGCGGTGTTAACGAGCTATCACTTCAAAATTAGGCATGGCTACCGAAGATAGCCCTCGAGTAACCTTGAGTGAAATTTAAAACAAACATGTAAACCGCAAACAAATACACAAAATTTCTCAATACGATATAAAAATTGTGAATTCCACCGGTAGTGAAAGATGTATCAGTAATCTGGTAAGTTGAAAGTTAACCGATATATATATGTTGCAAATGCATTAGAAACTTTGCTCTAAAACAAGTACTTTATTTGTTGTTAAGCGCAAAGCTACACAATGGACTATTTGTGCTGTGCGAACCGCGGATATCGAAACCCGATTATTTAGCATTATAAGCCCTCAGATTCACCGCTCACAGTAATAAACAGGCCTGTATTACAAGTGTATACTAGGTTGCGAATTGAGGTCAGATGTACTGTTCAGTTGTGTGTCTCTATTAAAAGATTCAAATCGTTTAGTGTGGAGTTCAAAAACGAACGAACATATCGTATTTTTATCACGTAACAACAAGTCTATTGCAGTGATTACTATCAGGCAGGCGGTAGCACTGCCTGTGTAGGGATGGCTCGGATTGTTCATCGAAATGGTATTTTAAATATCTCCTCAACACGTCATCAGAACTTTACAATACTATACAGTGTTTCTTTTTAGAACAATATCTATATAATGATTGAGTCACAAGTTCTAGGAATATCTGTAAATATCATAGTAAAAAGTTTGAATTTCTTGTTTTTCTTTCTTCTGCTTCTTGTTTATTACATGGTAACGCAAAAACAAAACAATGGTGTCAACAAATTTCACTGAGGTGATATAGTTTCAAACCGAGTATCCGCTTTTATAAGTATTATTAATAACTAGTAGTAATTTAAAAAATCACAAGTGTAGTGTAAACGATGATATCATTACCCCTTAAATTATAATTTTTTACATAAATTGGGTGTTCCTTTAAAAAGCTTAAGTACAGGCTGAAAAAGGAATTACAAGCCAATAATAGATAAACAATAACTATTACAGCGGGAACCTCATTGTATTTAGAAGTTTGTTATAAATACAACTTTCCAATGTCTATTGAAACACTGCATTAAAGAAAAACAAGCAAACAAGTAAAGAAAAATCTTTTCAAAAGAGGAAGTAAATCTAGGGGTGGCTAATAGCGATCCTTCAAAAACAATGCAAACAAGATAATAGGGATGGCATTTGCATAACCTCTACATAATAGCACAGGCAAGAATTAACATATAGTAATATATATATAACTTTCAATCAAAATTGAGTTTAATTTATCCTATTTTTGTCTGTTAACATTCTACTACACTGTGTGCCTATGCTACTATGTAAGGATGATGCAAATGCCATCCCTACTATCTTTTTCTTTACTTGTTACATTTCAACCCAACCACTATGCAGTCTAATTGCATAGTATATATGTCATAATACGTCACTTGGACATTGAACACTGTAGTAATGGAGTTTGATAGTGAATATTAGCTGTCAATATGTAAACAAGAGCATATATGCTAAGATTGATTCAATATTTGTGAGGTGTAGCTCATATCAGCATTACAGCACAAAAGATCCAGGGCATTCACAAAATAAGAAAAATAATACCAATTACCTGTTCATGCTTTCCATTATTTTGATGATATTTTAGTAATCAGTTACAATTTAGATGTAACTTTTTGTACATTTTCTTTATTACTTATTGAAAGTAGCTGTTTCAGAGTTTCATTCAAAGAATCAGTTGACCCCCCCCCCCCTCAGTGGCACAGCGGTATGTCTGCGGACTTACAATTCTAAAAACCGGGTTTTAATACCCGTGGTGGGCAGAGCACAGATAGCCCATTGTGTAGCTTTGGGCTTAAGTTCAAACATAATACATTATGATATTGAGTTCTCGTCAGCAGGAAGGTACAATAAAGCTTATTCTATTATGAGAAAACAAACTGCCCATTTCATAATGTTAATAGTGGTTTCTATTACAGTCTTATTCTGGAGGTTTTTGTCATTAGCTATGTTTAACAAAATACAAGAGAAATTTTTGCTTGTTAGCTTAAGTGAAAAATATTTTTTCCTTTGCTGATCACATACTTCTGAGCAGTGACAAAAATATTAAACTAAATATCAAAATGCATTATAGAAGTGATAATTGTATGTTTACGTGTTTAATACACAAATATAACTTCTTTTTATGTATAAAGTAGTCTTGAATAAGTGGAAAAGGCCCTTCACGAGGACGCCACATAATATACCATACCAGATTTTAATAAAATATTTTCCACATATCTTCGTCCCATCTAACAAACTAAAACGTTTATTTTATGATTTTTTTTTAAGTAAGGTTTCTGAAAATTCTTACAGTATTTGGACCTCTTTTCAATAGATCAATTTCTTATTTTATATTACTTTTTCTTATACTGTTCTATATAGCTAATATATATAAGAAAGTACAAATTATATGGCTAGAATTTCATGCACTTCCAAGCAGTTATTAATGCAGACTGCTCTACTTTCTAAGCTCCTGAGAATCATAAATGTTGAGGTACTTACTCTAATTTAGTTAACGTCTTTGTCCATAGGGCTTCTCTAGCGCTAATCCTTCAGTTAATTTCTTTTAGCACCAGCGTAAGAACGAAGTGTAGAAACTTGTTTGATTAAAACCATAACTTAAGCATTATATCAACTACATTTTTTTATTACCTTTAGTATGTGGACGTACCAGTCTCCAAAGAAAGAAAGAAATATGATAGCGACAAAAGTTGATATCAAATTTACAATAATCAAAAATATTGTTGTTAATGCTGGCTAATTTTATGATTAAATGCTTCTTATGGTACGTTATTGTGTAATTTTAGCTCAATTTGTTCTCAGTAATAGGCGCAAACATTAACAAAATAATATCTGTCTGCACTATTTCAATTAGCTTTACCCCGTACCACTTGTTACATATTAACTTTAACGCACATTAGGTTTTGTCGCTTTTAGTATAACTACCTTTCTAGCACTTGTTTTGAAGACAAAAAACCTTGATTAAGTCCCTGAGATGTTCAGGGTTGAGTAAGTTATAATAAATCTTGAACATTTAAATTAGCAAGTCAAGTGACAGTCATAGCTGATATAAAGTCGTGGTGCAATAGAATGTATTAAAACTACATTTCGATTTTTTTTGGCATTTTGTAGGTAGTGTGATGCACTGAATATTTATCGCTTTTAAGAAAGTTATGTAACAGCCCTTTCCAACATAAAATATTCATAGACTCCGTCTGGAAAAACGACACAAGTCACTTGTATATAAGTTTTCCAAGACATATTCCTTCAGCTGTCGTATACCTCAATAGGCTGGATAATGAAATGGCTATTCATGTTATTCCATACGACGACATACTGGCCAAGTGGCTGGACGCAAAGCGTGTGAATTTCTGCGACATCGGGATGTTGAAACTAGCTCTGGGAAACCGTTATCTTCCTAAATTAGATGACTTATGGAAAGCCTTTGAGAACGAGTGGTGTGATTTTGACATGACAGCATTAAGACAGAGTCTGCGGCAATGTAAACTATGCTGCAAGATGCACAGTTGTCAGATTGGTCATGGCCGGACATGGTGAGGTTTACAAAAAGTTTTATTATAATGTACTCAACCTCTGTTTTCATTTGAATGGTAAAATCCAGGGTTCGAGTCTTCATGGTGGACAGATCGCAGATAGCCTATTCTGTAGTCTTGCGCTAGAAAACGCCAATAATAAAAACTTCTGTTTTGATTCATATCAGATGTTATCTATGTGCTAAATTTTTTTTATCGGTATGTTTATCACCCGATCAGAAATTTTTATTAAACTGAGTGGTCATGCATTATAGTTTCAATCGGTGAGCAATATTTCTCCTTACCGTTAACATTTACGTATGTTCGATGACGAGGAACCCTCTTTGAGACTAATAATAGCTGGAGACGGCTTGAATGGGTAATGAAGAAAACCTTTAATATGAGTTTAATATAACAGCAAATGTACAAATTTTTTCTTCATTACCCATTCAAGCCGTCTCCAACTATTATTTACATATGTTAATTTAGGAAGAAAAACATATTAATAGAATCAAACGTGCCTATAATGAAGCAGGTTATCAAAAGGGCACGACATTTGAAAAGTAGTAAATTTTAATTAGTAACTAAATTGCTTTTCAAATTATAACGATAACCTATTTTTTTTTTGGTGGGCTAAAGTCCTCTCGTTTGTTTCAGTCAACATCCGCTAGTTGTAGTAAATGGCTATAATGCAGAAACTGCATTATCCTTTTAATTTGGAAAGACTTGTGTTTCTACAGCAGTGGTTAGCCCAATCAAGTTCCTTTAATTAATAGACTGTTTGTAATGTATCATGTAGAAATAATTAGAACTATTAGCTTGAAGTTTGTTTCATTGGTCGTCTTTTTTTAATGAGATCTCTGGGCAATATATAAAACCATATAAATGAAAATCTATTTAAAAATTATTTAATTTCGTATCTCGGAAAGTTCATGCTAATCAATGTCTACTACTTTATTCAAAATAACAGAGTTAAAAGTCATGATTGTGAAAACAACAAACAACAGACGCGTAGGATTAGAAACTTTTGGTAAACCAAACATAAAAAAACCTTTACGCTTTCAGCAGGGATATAAGTATTATGATTTATATATCCTGTTATGATAAACATGCTTGCCCAGTTTAGTATTATCATTTAAAAGGTAATCTTAATGCATGTTAAAAAAATCTAAGAAAACATTTCATCTATATAAAGTAAAACTTGAATCTAAATAGGAAGGTATTTTCGAAAACAGTAATGAAATGGGTATGTATCATACAGTTGGAGTTGTACTGGTTACATATACAGTAAATAACAGATGGTCATTTCATTATGGTACCAGTTGTTTAAGGTGAAGACTACGTCCAAGCCTGGCAAAAAGTTTTAGTATACTTTATGTAATTATTTCTCAACTGTTTTATGTTCAAAAATACAAATGACGTAATTCAAGATATTACGTAAAGACAGTATTTTACTTACAAGGTATGCACAAGTTCACTACTGTGTGTTTTTTGGTTCTATATAACATTGTTTCCTCTTGGTATTTTGTTTTACTGCAGGTATATACTTATGCACAAGTTCACTACTGTGTGTTTTTTGGTTCTATATAACATTGTTTCCTCTTGGTATTTTGTTTTACTGCAGGTATATACTTATGCACAAGTTCACTACTGTGTGTTTTTTGGTTCTATATAACATTGTTTCCTCTTGGTATTTTGTTTTACTGCAGGTATATACTTATGCACAAGTTCACTACTGTGTGTGTTTTTTGGTTCTATATAACATTGTTTCCTCTCGGTATTTTGTTTTACTGCAGGCTATAAAGAATCAATTTAGTATCGTAATGTTAAGCAACTTGACTTAATTTTGTAAATAAACGATACGGAATGCTTTAAACATTTTGTAAATAAGCGACATTCATTCCAGTTGAGAGAGAAAAAGTCCCTATTTGATGGCGTTTCGGTTACACACCTTCATCAAAGGTCACATTTATTATAACGTTAAAACCGCGACTCCTAACTACTTGTGTGTTTGAAGAACGTATAAAGTCAACACCTAATAAAACCAGTAAAACTTATATATTTTTCTGATCTGAGGCTACAGTTTTATTTACAAATGATCTAAAATATTTCAGTCAACACTACATATTCTAGAAAGTGAAAATGATAATTTATTTTCTTCACTTATTTCACGTTTAAAATGTGTGCAGAGGTAAAGGATTAGTAAAATGAAAACTTGGGATCGATAAAAGAACGGACAAAAATATAGATATTCACATATTATAAGTTTAGAGCATCCCAGTAACTTAGGATATTTCATTACCTCAAACTTTTACCTTAATGAACGAAAATATTATACCACCGTTGAGCCAATACTGAGAACACTTGGATATATATATAAGCCATGTGAAAAAACACCGAGAAATAACATCATCCGACAGAGACACATTTGTTTAATTCATTAACTTCTGATATTTTGAACGGGAAGTAGGTATACGTATAGTTATACATGTATGAATAATTTACGTATACATTTCGTAATAGCACTTGAAGAAAGGCAAAGAAGTAAAGCAGCGAGGATAAAAGTAGTCTCATGATAGTCGATAAAGTTTTTTATTTTGCCAGAAGTGTAAAAATACGACACTAAACTTACGGTACTCGTCTTAGCGTCATTTCCTAGAAGTAACCAATTCTTTCTCAATATTACATCTATAGTAAGTTTTCAGTGTGGGGCTTGATGGGAAATCTATTGCTTTTTTCAATGAATGATGACCATTTTAAATGCTACAAGTGTTGAAACAATTGTTAGGTTTATAATACATTTTTTTTAATATTTAGTAGAATCATTATAAGCGAAACATTCACAAGTGGAAATCCCAGCACTTCATAATAAGTAGCTATTAGATCTTCACGTGCTCAGACGCTATTATAATACCAGGCCTGTTAAAGTGTCAGTTGGTTTATAATTCAACCAAAAATCGATAGAATTTTTATTAATTAGTATTTATATATGCAACACTTAAGCGCTCGTGCGAATGAAGGATACAGCATACATCAGCTTATTAAGCAAGTCATCTTAATTATATAATTTTTTTCAGTAAAAGATAGATATATATCTATTCACATTACACATACGTACATATATATTGAAATATGCATTTTCTATTAATGTTGGGTCAAATGAGATTTATCAAAAATTAACTCTTTGCCATTGCTGATGAAAGATACCAGTAACCTCTAATACTATAAGTGTATTATAAGTCATTGATTCCTTTCATAAATAAAGGTAAGAAGGTAATTACTAGTAAATCCCATTTGACTCAACATTATTAACTCTTTGCCATTACTGATGAAAGATACCAGTAACCTCTAATTTCATAAACTTCTACCCCCAAAATAATTCACTGTATTATAAGTCATTGATTCCTTTCATAAATAAAGGTAATTACTAGTAAATCCCATTTGACTCAACATTATCAAAAAATGTTATGTTTCAACAGATATGTACATACATGTAACCTTCGATCTCTACGAGCATGTGTATCTTATATTAGTGTTTATCATAGTATGTTTTTCTTTATTATAGCACAGAGCTGTATACCTGTCTTGGAGATTTTATCTAAGTTTAGTTAATTTTGATAAGATCACTATTGATAAACATTTACAACCATCATTAATGTAGCTTATCTATATGTAAGATGCAGAGCACTGCCTTTCACCAATGTTTTATTTTCACAATGAAATCAAAACAACCCACTTGTACTTTGACGGCCTTGAATATGTAACTGTTATTTGTTTCCTTTAACCAACCTAAACGAACAATATTTCACCATGAATTCAAAGCAAGCTAGATATTTTGTTTTTGTTTTTGTGTAGTTTTTTCTTTTTCCAGTCATCCAGAGCTATTATGAAGTCTTCGTTGAATTCTACATTTATAAAACAATATAACAGTTCATGAATTTTCATAAATAACAGTATGAATGTTCTGATGAATATTCTTCATGAACTAATATGTTTTCACTCTTAACTTTACCCATTCTCAAATATAAGTTGACCATGTATATTTGAAAATATAGAGATATGTTTCTACTAAAGACATCTGGAAACACTTCCACGTTTAATTCAATAAACATATTGAAGTCCTGCTAATGTGTTTTAACGTTATCCCTTAAACGTGTCCAAGCTAATAAAAATAGACAACTATCTCATTTTTACATATCTAAGTTAATAGATAATATCATAGTTTGATCGCTAATACGTGTCCAAGTTAATAAACGATGCAATCATTAGCTTGCTAATACGTATCCAAGCTAATAAGTAATGTGACAATTAGCTTGTCAATACGTGTTTAAGATAATAAGTAATGTAATCGTTAACTTGCTTATACGTATGTAAGCCAATACATGTTATCAATGTCAGGCCATTAACTGACATAGAAGTTAATAAACCGTCACTGCCGAAATTTGCTGTATTTTGTCGTAACGTTTATTACAATCTCGGCCGAAAAGCCTTTTTAATCATGTAGTAATCAAAATTGTTATAGTGTTATAATAAGCTTTGAAACAGGTTCACTGTACAAAAAAAGATAGCGAATAATGAAGGTATTTGTTACTAAAATACATAAGGAACAAACTATAAGATTGCAATAATCGAATTTATTCGATAATGATTTGCAGACCGTGCATAGTTAGGATTGTGCGTGGAATTTCTTTAGAGAATTAGAACTTTCAATCTGAAAGGTACCTTATGCGCGTGGGTTAAGCGACCTGGTCAAATAATTGTCGCTAAGTTTAAACTACTGACTAAAAGGACAAGGAGCACCAGCCATCACAAAACATTCATCCATCTATTTGAACAATCCCCCTCCGGTATGTCTGCGGACTTACAACGCTAGAAACCGGGTTTCGATACCCGTGGTAGGCACAGCACAGATAACCCAGTGTGTAGCTGTGTGCTTAAACTACAAACAAACAAACAAGACACTTTTATAACACAGCTAAAAGCAAGAAGAGTATTTATCGTTATCATGTGTCGAATCCCGGAACCTTCTCTTCGCCGTCCGACATGCTAGCCAAAAGGTTTTATTTAATTCTCTTGCAAATAACTACTATTATGGAAACATTTACCGGTATAATTGACAACTGTTATTTCAGTCATTTTTAGTACTTGGGGTAAGTCTGAGCTGGCACCCCAGTGGCACAGAGGCATGTCTGCGGACTTACAACGCTAGAAACCGGGTTTCGATACCCGTGGTGAGCAGAGCACAGATAGCCCTTGTCTAGCTTTGTTCATAATTAAAAACAAAAAAAAAAGTCTGAGCTGCTTTCCTACAAATCGTATTGGTTGTTAGATTTTCATTATTATGAACTTTAGCTTTACTCACTTATACAAAAATAGTCGAGTTCACTTTACTGCGATAAAATAATTTATTTCATCTTGAGAAATGAATCAAAATCTAAATATCATTTTAAACATTGCATAACCTAAACAAGGTCAGGAAGAATTCTGAATTACACTTATAACATAAAAAAGTAACATCAGGATCAAAGTACCATTAAGACTTTTTTTTATATAATGCTATAACAATATCTGTAGCAAGATAATTTAAGCAACATAAGTATATTAAAAGTAATGTACTGGATAGTGTATGTTTCAGACAAATCCAATTTTGTAACCAAACAATTTGTGGTCTGTTGTGTGGTGATCGCCACTCAAGCTAATCAAAATACTTATTTTGATATTATTAGAAAATGTTCTAATTCCGTGAATGTTAACTATATTATACGATAGTTTGATGTGATTTTATACACATTTAACTTTCATAAACAAAGTTGTTTTGAAAATACATATGCGTATTTTCTCAGTCATTAAGTATTATTTATAGTCACCAGTTGACGGAAATCCTCTTGTTGAGAGTATGAATTATTACATATCCTCTTCAATCTCGAGCAAAAGAAAAGCATGTGCCTTAATTAAATCAATTGTAGCTTAGAACGGCATCTCATTACCAACCTGAATTGTTATTGATTCCTAATATTTATAATATATATATATAAGTTTTATTTAGCAATGCTCAAACTTGCATATAAGATATTTCCATTTTAAGTTAACAGAAGATTAACACATAGCCAGCACGACGATTTAAACAGACCAGAATAAAAATACTAAATACATTAATGTTTTTAAAATTTAAATGTTGATAACCAATGTCACTGAAAACGGTATCTTTACACTATAACAGTACTATTAAAATAACATAAGTTATATTACTTTTTATTAATATTTATAAACACAAATTTCTCTAACAATATATCAACAAAGAGAGAAGCTGAATTTTTGACACTAATTTTATAAAAATACAATAATTGCATGTGACTGTTATGTAAACTCGAGAAGTTTGCTATTCACTTTAGTTAATTCAGTTTCACATAGCAATATTCACTTTAGAGAAAAGATGAGTCATGAAAATGGTTCCTTTCTAGCCATTAATGTGATTTATTTGCGTTAAGGCAATCTTTATTAAATTTGTTGAGTATTTGTATATTTTACTTGTTAGGTATATAGAATTGACTTTACTTTCATGTGTACATTGGAATTTCAAGCTCTGTGAACTTACTCTGTATAACCAACGCTACAATTGACGTCTTTGGTCTTTAGCGTCACTCATTCATTAAGACATAGATAAACAAAGGTTATAGGTTAGAGATACAGTAAAAGATTCAAAGGAAAATTGTTTTACCTTGGTACACCAAAGAAGTTCAATCATACTAGTAAAAGGCAACCGAAATTCATAAATGAAACCATTAACACGTTCAGTGTTTTAACACGTAAAACAGTGTAAATGTTTGAAGCAAAACAAATAACTACGTTACAAACGTCTATTAATATAGCTGATCACACCTATGATTTCACAATAACACAAAGCAACCTACCAATCAGATAATGAACTGACCCTTGTTAGATCAAAGGAACAGTGCCACTATAACTCCCTGCTTAAAAACTATCGACAATTTGAAAATTCGCATGAATTAGATATTTTATAATTTTAAAACTAAAAGTTATAATATAATAGGGGAAAAGATATTCAGGAATAATTCGCAAGTCAACCTTCTCTAAAGATTAATGTTTTACAAAGAGGGTCAACTTATTCAAATATATTTTTCATCCCTTCTAGTTCCATAGATGAAGCCTGTGTACAGGGCGTGATCTCGTGAAGTGTCGAGCAGCAAACCAGAGACACTTGCTACACTTTCTCTTGTGGGCTTGTTAAAAAAAAAAAGGTGACAGTCAATCTCAGTTTTTGATTTTTGGGAAGCAAACATTTTTCACTTTTTTTTACTGACAATTTCAAAAATAACTTACATTCTATTAGACACTATTTTCTGATGACAAGCAAAATAATTATAATCATGCCTCACCATCTTGAAAAAAACCACAACTATTGTTGTGACAAATGACTTATACAAATAGTGTTTCCAGCACTAGTGTTGTTATGTTCCAGCGGGTTAAATAAGCTTTGGAAAGAGCGAAACGCGTCGTCGGCAATGAATACAGCCAATAAAGTGTGATTGGAATACTATTGTCATACACTTTTCTTTTAATTCTTGAAAATCCGTAAAGGACTAGATATAGAATGCAGTGTTGAAAATATAAGGCCTAATATTAATGTTTTTTATAAAGTAAATGACTTATAATCATGCTTCGCAATCTTGAAAAGGCGTTCACATCATAACATGTCTGTTTAATTTTCTACAGCTAAAGCAAGTATTCTTGATTTACAAAGAATGTAGCTCACCCCCATTCCCTTGTGGTCCAGGGGTAAGTGTGAGGGCTTCTCACGTTAAAACTAGTTTCCATACCCACTGTGGGCAGATAGCCCATAGTATAGTTTTGTGCTTAACAACAAACAACTAAAGAATATACATATATGTTTAAATCTTTGAATTCATGATCAGTCTGTTCAAACATGCACAAGTTGTTCATACAATTTCCAAAGTTTATTACATTATTATCGATACGGAGTTCTTCCGAATTTATATTTATTTATATTTTTATTAAAATTAAGCTGTATTTAACTTTTTGGATATGCTAGTAGTTTTTATTTCCCAACACACTAGCATACCCTTGCTGTAACCCAGGCTTACATTACATTCATGTGGTACATGTACTGTCAATAAAAGTTTACATACTATCTTCTGAAGTTCCTTCAGATTAAAGTGAAAATTATTACTTATTCCTTTTAAGAAAAACAAACATATATATTGCTACACAAGAAGATAACACTATAATAGATTAAACGGTAGATGCTAGTATAATAAAAATATGTCTTATCAAGTCTGTCGTTGGTGGTAAAACTTTGTGGTTTTCTTAGTGCAGAGTTACACAATAAATTATCCGCAACTTTGTCCACCGCGGAGAATCGAACCCTGAATGTTAACATTGTATGTTCGTGAACTTACCGCTGACCCACCGGGAAGAGTGTGACGTTGAAGAGAAGCGTAATAAAATAAAATATTAAAGACCACTATGGTAGGAAATGATATAGTTGTGTCTTTTATTACTGGCGATGACCTACACTTCATGTATTACTGGCGATGACTTACACTTCATGTATTACTGGCGATGACTTACACTTCATGTATTACTGGCGATGAGTTACACTTCATGTATTACTGGCGATGAGTTACACTTCATGTATTGCTGGCGATAACTTACACTTCATGTATAGCTGGCGATGACTTACTCTTCATGTATTGCTGGCGATGAGTTACACTTCATGTATAGCTGGCGATGAGTTACACTTCATGTATTGCTGGCGATAAGTTACACTTCATGTATAGCTGGCGATAACTTACTCGTCATGTATTAATGGCGATGACTTACACTTCATGTATTGCTGGCGATAAGTTACACTTCATGTATTGCTGGCGATGACTTACACTTCACGTATTGCTGGCGATGACTTACACTTAATGTATTTCTGGCGATAACTTACACTTCGTGTATTACTGGCGATGACTTACACTTCATGTATTAATGGTGATGAGTTACACTTCATGTATTGCTGGCGATAACTTACATTTCATGTACTGCTGGCGATGACTTACACTTCACGTATTGCTGGCGATGACTTACACTTAATGTATTGCTGTCGATGACTTACACTTCATGTATTACTAGCGATGACTTACACTTCATGTATTACTAGCGATGACTTACACTTCATGTATTACTAGCGATGACTTACACTTCATGTATTTCTGGCGGTGACCTACACTTCATGTACTGCTGGCGATGACTTACACAGTACACTTCATATATTACTGGTGATGACTTACACTTGATGTATTACTGCTGATGACTTACATTTATTACTGGCAATGACTTACCCTTCATGTATTGCTGGCGATGACTTACCCTTCATGTATTTCTGGCGGTGACTTACACTTCATGTATTAATGGCGATAAGTTACACTTCTTGTATTGCTGGCGATAACTTACACTTCATGTACTGCTGGCGATGACTTACACTTCATGTATTGCTGGCGATGACTTACACTTCATGTATTACTGGTGATGACTTACACTTATTACTGGCGATGAGTTACACTTCATGTACTGCTGGCGATAACCTACACTTCATGTATTGCTGGCGATGACTTACACTTCATGTATTGCTGGCGATGACTTACAATTCACGAATTGCTGGCGATGACTTACACTTCAGGTATTACTGGCGATGACTTACACTTCATGTACTGCTAGCGATGACTTACACTTGATGTATTGCTGTCGATGACTTACACTTCATGTATTACTAGCGATGACTTACACTTCATGTATTTCTGGCGTTGACCTACACTTCAGGTATTGCTGGCGATGACTTACACTTCAAGTATTGCTGGCGGTGACTTACACTTCAGGTATTATTGGCGATGATTTACACTTCATGTAGATTTCGTACGTATATTGGTTATTTCAACTAAGTTGACTACAGGGTACAGAAAAATGAAAACCTGAATTGATTTCACCAGACATTAAATGTTTTTACTACTTATGGTTGATTAGCACTCAGCCAACAATCTCTTTCAATTTTGCATAAACGCTCAACCGCACATATTCTTGATATAAAACGTATTTTAAGTCATTAAGTTTTAATCTACCGTCGTTTTGTAACTGTGAAACACTAGTCGCGAAATAAAGAAAACTTTAAAATAAATATATCGATTTACTGGGGAATAGATCCCGTGATGAAAAATATTCCGACACCTTCCTACATGAGTATTTTATATTCGAATCTTCAGCCCGAGGAAGGTAGCAAAGCCAGTTGTTGTTAAGTCAACTTTAAAGCGAAAAGATTGGTTAGATATATATTTTATGACAGAGCTACGCAATGGGCTATCTGCACTATGTCTACCGTGGGGAATCAAACCTCGTATTGTAAGGGTTGTAATCCCGTAAACTATCCGCTGAATTACTGGGAGGCAAACTGAACTAAAAGACACCCTTGGTCAAGAAGTTTAGAATAAGTCCACAACTTAACGGACACTTCCGAACTTAAGTATAAATAGTTGTTGTTGTCAGGCAGTTAGTTAGTGGATTGATCTACTACTACTCAACTACATCATAACTAAACTCACATATATATTTGTAAATATTATTTAATTCATATTATGAACCAATGTAAACAAACTTTTTACCAAGCATTATTGTAAGTGAAAATGCCGGGGTCTTAAGCCTAGAATCTTTGGCTAACAGTAACAGTTCTCTACTATCTGAACTATCCGAAAGCACAATACTTGCACCTCTCCTTTTACCTCCAAGACTTTCTGATTCGTGTTACGTATTAAAATTTCAAATAGTCTGAAATTGAGTTAATTGATAAATTTAAACTTAGTAGTTAAGTAAAAGCCGATATATAGTCAGTTTATGATATTTGTCAACAAGATTGATACACACAGTTTTCTTTTCTTTTTAACACAAATACGTTTTAACATACACACAACAATACAATATGCAATAACAATTATTACAAATAGTTGTTAAAACAATGATTTATAAACAAAACTTTCACAAACTTACAAACAATATAAAGTCTTCTTTCTAGTTTTGGAACTTCCTTGATATCTTATCGAGGGTTCACGATGAACGACTTAATTACGAGTTGATATAAGTACGATTCACTTAACGAGAAGCTAGCTAGGTTTGTCCTTTGCCACACACGCTGAGTTTTTCACCGTTGAAGTTAGGTAATGTTTTCGTAAAAGTATTAATGTCCGATGTGAATCCACTGAAGTTAAATGGTTTGTAATGCTCGAACTTTGTAAATATTCCTGGTCAAGTTTTGCGATTGGTAAGCGTTATAACAATCACAGTTATAGCTTCCGAAGTTTATAGCACACTGACTATAGCGAACTTATAATAGATACTCTCTTTTGGTGCGTCTCGTTGATTTTATTTATAGGCGTGGGAAGGTTTTCTAGAATATTCAGATTATGTTAACAATACAAGTTAAAGACGTTTACGTTACAGAGATATATT
>NW_013667723.1:201789-205157 GCF_000517525.1 Limulus polyphemus
TATTTAACAGTATGAGCCATGTATGTTTCTAAATATAAATTTAATCCAAACAAACGTCGATATAAAAACAAATTCGTTAAACTTTGAGTAAAAACCTCATACTACTTTGTGTTGTTGTGATCAGGCAATTAATGGATTCATTTACCGCCACACACTAACAACAAGTAGGGCTAGACACAACTGAGGAGTCTACGCTCTACATATTGTGAGCACACATTCTGTAGTATTAAGGATGTAAACCAACTTTAACAGTAAGCATTGCTCGTTGGGTGTAGTGGCTACAAGAGAGTCCAAGGCACATTTTGGGGTAGCATCAGACCAGTAAACCCCTCCTGTAGATGTTTTCCAGACATTTTAGAAATCCGAAATGCTGCTCCCCTTCATCTAGAATTTTACAATTGTGTCGGTTACGACAGGAACAGTACACTTTGTAGATACACGCCATCAAAAAACTCATCAAGTTCCCAGGTTTACAGGAGATTTTTTCTTTTATTTGAGGAGGCGACTATTTGGTGGAAGGTACCATATATTACGCTGCAAAGTAAATTCAGAAATTACAAGGGACCTCTAGTTATTGGGGATAACATTCTTAAATTGAAAGGAAAAAATATCCTCTGGTGAGTCAGAGGTAGGCTTACGAATTTACAATGCTAAAAATCCGGGGTTAAATTCCCCGTGTTGGACAGAACGCAGATAGCACATTGTGTAACTTTTCTATAACACAATAACAACAATATTCTCACAATAGATAAATAAATCTAATTTGTTTTTGAGGACAGACTCTTCTTAGGATAAAGGCTGCCTTCTTTCTAACCAATACTTTTAATGAAAATAAAGAAAGAGATAACTGAATATAACTTTACATAGAACGTTATACCATTGCATAAATTAAAATGATATAATTTTAAAATGCAACTAATGACGTTGTCTTCTTGTTTAGTTGGTGATGTTGTCTTTTAAAGCAGTCACTGATGAAGTTTAAAGCAAAACTTGGTCAAGTAGCTTTAAAATCTATCTTCTGATTTAGTCTCGAAAAGTGACAAGAAATTTGTTATTGAAGTACTGCAATAATTTATTCTTCATACATTTATAAATACATATACAGAGTCTTAAAACGTGGTCTTGTAACATAGATAATGATGTGTCATTGACCTCTGATAATGATGTTGTTTTGAGATGTAACTATACACCATCTACTGGTAGACTTTTGAAATGTAGATATTTATGCAATCTTGAAGTCTATCTAATAATGCAGGATTGAAATGTAACCAATGAAACAGCCGTGAAATGTAATTAGTGATTTTATCTTGAAGTAAAATTAATGAATTAAAGTTAAAGTCTAGCGGTGATCTAGTCTTGAAGTTTAGCTGTGATATATTCCTCACGCGTGATCTTGAAATGTAACCAGTGGTGTGTTCTTTAAATGTGGTAATAATATAGTCTTGATACATAGTTGGTGGTGATGTCTTAAGTATTATTTGTTTGGCATTGTTGAGTTTTAACGTCTTGCAATCCATAAAATAAGCATGGAAACAAAATAATACTTTATCAGTAGTATAAATGTGTTGGTAGATATTTATTCAAAACATTTAACTTTCATAATTTCAAAATGTGTGTCAATTTTGTCCATGTTATTAAATGCTCTCGTATTACGGTTAGTTTTCCCGCGAAATGTGTTCGAACATTCTCCAGAAAGAGATGTTTTTTAATTCTCTTCTACAATGCTACTTTTTTGTACGTTTTTGATTGCTTTGAATATTCGCGCAATGCCATATAAGGTCTAGCCGTCCCTAATTTTGAAGTGATACACTAAATGGTAGGTAGATAGTCGACAGTACTGACCACCAACTGTACTTGAATAGTGAGATTTGACTGTTATTTTTATAATTCACCTACTGCCTCAATCTGCAGAGCGCAATTTTGCGACAATGAGACGCAAATCACGGTTCTCGGGTTCAAATATCGGCAGGATAACCTTTATGCCACGCTAGACCCTGGAGTTTAGTAAAAGAGCATCGTTACAGTATGCTCTCAAATTCATTTAATACGCATAAATAGAGTAAACAAAGACTACATAATTTTTCTAGCACGAATGTTTGAAATGTCTATACAAATATTTTAAGATTTTGATTTGAAATTCATGTTTACAGAATATCAAAAACAGTTTATTTTCTACTGGCTATGGTATCTTTTTATCTTAAAACATATTATAGCTCTCATGTTTTTAAAAGATATATGTTTTATTTTTTAAATTTCAACCATCAGGATGAATTATTGTTCATTTAATAACAAGTAGGCGTTGAGTTCTGATTATTTCGAAAGGAAGGTTCTCAAAGTAACTGAATATAAGTCATTGCAATTAAAAGCTAAAAGTTGCTGAGTATACTGGTAAAAATTGTATCCACTAATTATATGCACTTTGAAGAAAAATATTATATTATTTTCAGAGAGACTTACAGTTTGTAAACCAATTTGTTGCATAGGTTGATTGATTAAATGCGAGTTTTGTTGAACAAATCAAAATTGTTTCTATAATTTGTAAAGGACATGCAAATATTATACTTATACTGAATAAAATAACGATTTGTTAAACTTTATTAATAAATGACCATTCCTACAATTCTGTCTTGTAATGTGTCAAAGAAAACTATAACGTTGGTTTTTCCATTTACGGAATATTTTAGTTTCGGTTTAAACAGTAACAAAAAAGGAAAGGCGTCATTCCGACCTTGAAACGTTCTTGATTAACATATGTATACATCTGTCTTGTTAGTTAGAGGAGATGCAGAGATTCCACCACTCCAGATTTTCTTTGTTCCAATCAACGAGTGTTCAATATCAAACTGATATTAAATCAACAAACCAGTTAACACTGCACATTCCTTTAAACTCAAAGACTGCTTCAACAAAATATGTAGGCAAAGAAAAAAAGAATTCAACCAATGAGAAGCGAAGTAATGACTGTGTCTTCGATGTGGCGGGAACTCAGTTGCGTTGAGTGCGGTCTCCTTCTCATAACAAGTAATTCATGATGAACCAAACCTTAAGTACCTCTCCCCTCTAAACAGCATAGATAAGAATCTTAAAGGCCAAACAGTGCTAGGCTAATTGAAGCCTAGACACAAACGTAGCTCTATTCTAAATAGGTTTTGTATATAAAAATAGGATTATGTGTCTGTGTATATGACTGCTAAATGGAACTGTATAGTGAACACGAACTAATAGTGCGATCATACATAAGTGAGGCTAGTAAAAATATACGAGTATATATTACCTCCATGAATTGAACGTGGCACGGAAAGGGTATGTTAATTAGAAATGCGGACAATGGACAAAATTTAACATACTGTGAGTAATGCAACAACAAA
>NW_013667723.1:205311-206224 GCF_000517525.1 Limulus polyphemus
AAAATAACAATTCCAGAGAGGGAGGAAGAGGTCTACGCTGAACCTGACCCTCCCTGGTCCAAAACATGGACCGAACCACGATGAAGAAAAAGAGAGAAAAAAAAATTATCGTAACATGCGCATACAAACTCGCAAAAAGTTTTCAAAGAACAATTGCAGAAAATTTTTAAGACAGCAAATGAACCCCGCATGGAGTAGTAATTTAAAAAATACAGTTAATGAATACGTTGACACAAATAAACACCTATACACACCCCTCTTTAACACAGGAAACATTCATATAGAAACTGATAAACAAGAGGAACAAGATCATTTATCACAACAACTGACTAATGACAAAGCACCTGGACAGGATAGACTATAATGCGTATTCCTTGTACAAACATTTAACAGCGTTATTCAATCTCTCATTAAAAACAGGCTGTATATATGATGCTTGGAAACAGGCAGATATTCTTATGTTCCTAAAGGAAGGAAAATCTGTGAACAATCCTGAAAACTACAATGTGTTTGCTCGGTTATTTTAAAGCAAAGACACAATGGGCTATCTGTTGTGTTCATTGTGGGGATTTTAGTGTTGTAAGTCCATAAACTTACTACTGTCCCACCGGGGAACTGGAAACTACAGATCCATTAGCTTGACCAGCTGTCTAGGTAAATTTTCAAAAAAAATTAAAATAGTCGACTATTTGCATATTTCGAAAACACAAATAAATTACCGGAGGTCCAAAACGGGTTCCGAAAATCAAGACAAGCAGCGAATAACCTAACTTGGCTAACAGAAGAAATAATTAACAGCTTTAACAAAAAGGGTGCACTGCCACATAGTTTCTCGATGTCTAGAAGGCCTTCTACAGTGGTATCGTACGAAAATATACTCAAAACATATATAATATATATATATGATACTGTT
>NW_013667724.1:0-2448 GCF_000517525.1 Limulus polyphemus
AACCAACCAATCGAACTTTTCATAAACGTGGTGTACTTTTAAAGGCTGTTTAAACATAGGTCCTTCAACTAATTTCTTTAGTATCCAATTTATATCATTATTACAGTAGAGTAAAAAAACATATTTACTCCTCTTTTTCGTTGTAAAGTAATTTTTGAAGATGTCTGTCAAATAGGCTTGACATTTAGATTTTTCCCTATTTCTTCCAGTTGGTACCTTGTGAAGCATAACTCGCATGGGTAGGAGAGATTGATAGGGAAAGATGTGTATGCGGACTTACAACGCTAGAAACCGAGTTTCGATACCTGTGATGGACAGAGCACAGATAGCCCAATGTGTAGCTTTGTGCTTAATTACAAACAAAACAAATCCTCCCCATGGGTCAGCGATGAGTTTTCGTATTTACAACGCTAAAATCCAAGGGTTCAATTACCCACGGTGGACAGGTCTGTTGTGTAACCCTTGTACTATTAAAACAACAACATTTGTATGCAACTGATGTTAGTTTAGTTAACAGTCACCGTTACGGACTAATTCTGCAAGAATTGTAACCTCTAGAAGTAAATGCGTGGTGCTAGTTACACAGTTTTCTTGTGTATTTGCGTGATTAGAGTTTGTGTTTTTTGTATGTAATCATTTTTACAGTTTGGCTTGCTATGTTACCACAGTAAGGCTACAAATCAGTTTACAGGGTGATTCAGAAGTCCATTGACAAGCATATAGTTCAGAGATGGAGTGAAATAGAAGAATAACTGTTAGTGATATAGAATAAGGTGATGTGGATCAACCCTGTGACACTTTCGTTGAGATCAACTTGAAAATCGGGTCCTTCGAAAATTTTATCAGTATGCATCATATACCCAATGAAAAACATGATCTCACAACCCAAAATTAAGTTTATATATATATAATTAAAAAAGATTAACGTGTGTGTGCGCGCGCGCGGTATGCTTTTCACAGTTTATTAAACTGTGCAAAAACGATATTAGCAATAGGGAATTCAGGATGACGTCACTATATGCGTAAAGTTGGGTAGATGTAGATTGTATTATTAATTTCAAATGGATATCTGTGGAACAAATATGTCATCCCCCAGAGCCCCATCTTAGGCAGTAGTGTTTATGCGTTAAGGTTTTGTGTGTGAATTTCTTCGTTTCTATATAGTCACTTAAAGTGCCGGTAGCATTTCTCTGTTTGTCATTTCTCATCAGACCTTTCCACTCGAGGTTGTTTTGTTCTAGAGGTGTTTGGTGGGCATTACATACTGTGGAATAGGTTTAACCTCGCAGTCATTGAGATGTCCCACATGGCCATTCGAAACTACTTATCTAACCTCATACGTGAATAGTCTTGGCAGATCACTTAACTGTTTTAATTACTTTAAATACACAACACTGCTTTTACGTTGTATAAACGTTGTGTATTCAAATGTATAGTAATGTTACGTCTCCGTTTGTTAATTAATTTTCCGTAACTTCGTTCCGACGAAACTTAAGCAACACAAGTCTTTACTTAATAAAACTGGTTTATTATTTCCGAATATAACTCTGCGATACACTTAATCTCAACAATCGCGCTAAACAAACGCTGTAACGTCTCTCGTGCTCTCTGACTGCAGTTCAATTACTCACTATCTATCCACACATTACATTCCCCTCTTTTATATACCAGCGTACCCTATTTCTAGTAAGAACTTGAACATTCGCCATAGTACATGATAGTTCTAGAGACGTTGCGTCACAGTGTCATGTGACTCGCTGGCGCAACAGTAACCATAAGCAAAAGAAAAATAAAACGATTCGTACACGAAGCTCGAATTTTTCCCGTAGTATATATATTACAGTTACATAGCGACAGCTTTTCAGTGGGTTTAAAACTAAATGTATTTAAAAAATTTGTATAGCATTGAAATTCGTGGAATTACTTTTTAAATATATGCTACTTGAAAATACACCAAGTAAAATAACCACGTTTTAACAACTAAGGGTTCAATGACCTTTCGCTCATGATGTAATTTATAACCACCTTGTGGGGTATTCTTTAACCACACATGAAGGACAATATAGAATAATAAGGTGGCAGGCTGAACATCAATGTAGTAAGTTGTATTTCTAATTTTTGGCAACGTCCTGCACTCAGGATTTAGAATTTCAACATTTTCCCAACTTTTAAGGATGTCCAACTGTCAGATAGGATGAACATTCAGTTCTTTTTCTTTGTGTGTGTATGGATTATGAAACACAAAGCATAAGTCAATTTTGAATAGAGTTGTTTAAACATTTGTCTAACAACAAGTAAAAGCTTGGATACCATAAATCAATTTTGCTTTAGTCTCTACAATTTATATGTGCAACTTTTACGCATTAATTGTCTGGCGTGAACGAATCGGAGAGATTGAGAAGGAAGTGTTCGTACAATTACACATAATTAGTGTTTATTTATTGACCC
>NW_013667724.1:3448-5004 GCF_000517525.1 Limulus polyphemus
CGTAGTTATAATTACAAAAGCCTCCACCTTATGCTTGGCATGTCCAAATCACATCTCTTCTCTCTTCATGGTTTCCATAATCCATCTAATATATGAGTACGATGGTGTTCCAGCGCACATTTCAACAGTCTGATCGCACAAAAATCCATAAATACTGCTTCCTGTCGACTTGACTGGTATGAAATAGCATGAAAAGACGTTTCGTTCTCCAGCTGCTTCAGATATGCTACCGTTGAACTGATATGTCATTGAAGCTACTTGTGTGCACGTGATTTGTATTGTTTTTTAGGATGGAGATCCGTCTTGATTATGTTGCGTACTGTTGCCTGGGGCACGTGGACGGCTTTTGACACTGACCTTAGTATTAGTGGTTCTCGTCTGTGACAACACACCACACTTTTCTTATCACACCAAAGGTACGACTTGTTGCAGGTCTGTTTTTGGATGTTAAACCATATTCCTTTGTTTTCCAGTGGTGTTATTAAGAACAAAGGATATTCCCGTTTTGAAATGTGAACACATCTTTATGATCTGAGTATATATATATATTTGCTGTTACATACCCTTCCCAAAAGTGGCAAGTTTTCAGTGCATCATAACACTACCTACCTACCTAAATGTAGGTCTGGTACATTCTGTTTACCACGACTATATCGGTTGTGGTTGTCACGTGAGCTACTGTTTTGCACATTCAAAATCGTTCTAATGCAATGCTCTTAGCTCTCTGTAGTTTGAACCTTAGTTAGTTTTGTTGTTGTTAGTGTATTGGATTTCCGTTGATATGTTGCCCTATCAGTTTTCACAATTTTAGAACACGTCAATAACACCGTTTAATAAGTATTACTTCTCCTGGGTGATAAAAATTAACTTCGTATGACCGTATTCATAATTTTGAGTTTTATTTGATTAAAATAATCCACAGATATCTTCTGTGTAGTACATCAATTGCTTTACATCACTGATAAGCTTAATTAGCTGTAACTGAATTAGTTTTATCGCAACTTCGTCTCCACTAATGTATATAGTTTATTGTATGTTCAGATTTTATAACATTTCAATAACTTAAGTCACATCTCTACAACATTATTTCTTTTTTCTATCTTTTTTTTTGTATGTATGTGTATCGTTGAATTTTGAAGGGAGTGTTCCATTTTTCATTCCCCTGATAGAGATAGTTTTTAACGTCGACATCTTATCTTGGGTGTTATCGTGCTGTGTACATAAGTATATGAACATTATGGGTGCTTGTAACTCAGCTTCAGGAGATCCGTTTTTACTTATCAGTTCTAGTGGATTGGTTGTTATAGCCTGTATTTTTGTTTGTGTATTTCTTTGTTTTATAAATATTGTTACGTCTCCGATTGTTAATTAACTTTCCGTAACTTCGTTCCGACGAAACTTTAGCGGCACAAGTTCTTTACTTAATAAAACTGGTTTATCCTTTCCGAATACAACTTTACGATACACTTATTTTCAACAATCGCGCTAAAACAAACGCTATATCAACGAGCGTCAATAATAGTTCTGACTGCAGTTCAATTACTCACTATCTTCAC